>NC_092424.1:63326622-63478861 GCF_036169615.1 Heliangelus exortis
AAAAATGAAAAAATGACTGAGCCCCTCCCACCCAAAAAAACCCAAACCAAGACAAGCAAAAAATACCAAACAACAACTAAACATCCAAAGAACAAAAATCCTCACCCAAACAACCCACCCACCCCCAACAAAACAAAATCAAACAAACAAAAAACCAAACAACAAACCTCTGGTTAATTGACTGGAAGATGTGGAGGGAGAAGCGAATAGCACTCAGGTGCCTACCTTATCCCAAGTGCCAACTAAATACCAGCTATATGTACACACACTAGTTTAGTGACAATCTCCAAAACAACAAAATTCCCTGCTTTAACCCTCTTCTCACCAGTTATTTTTTGCCTCATCTCTATAAGCACTTTTTTTCACCACTGTTAAGAGTCCTATGAAAGAGATTTTAATTTTCCAGCCTTCTTTCGCTATTCAACATATCATTTCTTTCAGTAATTATTCCATATCCAAATTATTTCTATATCTGCTACATACAGAATTATTTCCATATTTACTGCATACAAAAGACACTTTGGTTGATTATGGATTGCCAGTGTGTCTGTCTCCACCACTGCATTGCTCCCAAATGAGATCTTGAATGCTGTGGGATACCAACGCTTCACTGAGAGCCTTGTTGTGACTCACACCAGAATAGCAGCTGTGTCCAGGGAAACCTCATGAAACTTATTCTCAGTATTTTTCTGGCATGAGTATTTCCTGTTAGGTAAATACACCAATATTTTTCAGAAATACACAAGTAGCCCTGAAGTTTTGAAACACGACAGGTAAAACAGCGGCCCTCATTGAAGGCAATTATTTCACTGACTACATATCGTCTAAGTTTTTGAAAAATATCAAATTTCTGCATAGGTCATCTTATCCTATTTCAGGCATGCCTGCCTTTTGCTGAGTGACAAGGACACTCCATGCTAACCAAAAGCGTGGCAGTTTCTCTACCTGGGGAGCCTCTCCGTGAAACAGAAAGGGGGCAAAAAATGTGTTCATATTTCCCAGTCTCTCTCCTCTTGGGGTTAATATATGCCTGGTATATTTGTAATCATTCACTGCATGGTTGGGCTGAAAGAAAGATGATTACATTTTAGATATACTTGTATTTTGGTGTTGTACATTTTGTTTTATTTAAGAGATCCTTTTTCTCTAGAAAGCTAAAGTCCCTAGGAAAATATAACTTCATGACTGAGGGCAGGGTTAATACTTCACTGTCAAGGCCACTGCTGATGTCTTACTCCCAGAAGAATAGCAAGGGGGGTTGGGGGGGTGAAGTTACAGCTTGGGAGATGTTTAATATAGCATCAATTAAGCCTTCATTTTTAATTTACATTTTAATACATAACATTAGAAGAGCAACACTCCTGTAAAATCAGTGAATAGCTGGGTAT
Source organism: Heliangelus exortis (assembly GCF_036169615.1). Classification (NCBI taxonomy): domain Eukaryota; kingdom Metazoa; phylum Chordata; class Aves; order Apodiformes; family Trochilidae; genus Heliangelus; species Heliangelus exortis. The sequence goes on from NC_092424.1 coordinate 63,328,011, forward strand.
TGTTTTTAGCAGCACACTGTTGACATTTCAGAGCTTTACTTCAAGGACCTCTGATTCTACCTACAAATCATGTCTTAAGGGGAAAGAATCAGACTCCTTTTTACTATTAGAATTTCTCTCTTACTTCCCACCCACCCCCCCCCACCCCCCCCCCCCTCACCCTCCCCACCTCTTTTCCATCTGCAGCTTTGAAATTTTTTACTACTTGACCATAGTATCAAAGAAATCCTTTGGGAACAATCTGACCTGAGTTTCTTTAAAGTCCTGTGGGTCAAGTACTGATGCCCCAGCTTCCAACAAAGAAAGAAGCCTTTGAGGATGGAGAGTAGACAAGTTCTTAAGCCTCAGTGTGTTTCTTAATTATTATTTTTTTCTTCTCCTTCCCTGTGACTTCAATTTCTTTTTCTCTTCCTAGTTCTGGAGAGGAAAGGCTATCCTCCTGCATTAACCACTTTCTCAGGGTCACTCTGTGAAGTCTGATCCAGATTCTGTGTTGCTAGTGCATTAAGTTCTTTCTGCTCATAAAATCCTAAGTGAAGCTGTACTAGAAATGAAACCTCCATCTTCTGCTAGGTCACAATCTTGTAACTGCATATTTTTTTAGTGGAAACGATTCAAAAGCTCTCTGCATGTTAGGTGTAAGGCATGTGCCAAGTAAGAAAGGATAGCAAAATTTCTTGTGTATCAGTCTTCCAATTTCTGCATTCTCTATCCAGCCTGAAGAACTAGGGAAGCGGTTTAAGAGTCTTGACCCACATTTTGTGTTCTTTCACTCTTATTCCTGTACTCTTTTCTCTGAACCACCCTTGTTTGGAAAGAACACAAAGCTGATAATCTACAAGACAGATCTAAACTGTGCTCTACAAACTAAGGGCTCCCTTTGTGTCATTTTGGCCTTCTGTGTGCTGTCCATCTGCTCCACTGCAAATCTTGCAAAGGCTCAAAATTCTTCTGTTGAGTCAAAGGGCTGGCAAACAGTCCCACTGTTGATGAGAGACAATACTCTCTTTTTCTCAGCCAGCAAGAGTCTTAGAAGCAGCAAATATGAAAAATTAAAGCAGATGCTAGGGCTTTTGAGGAAACTTGAAAGGTTTTCCACAGTTCTAGCAAATGGTTTTATCTACCCCAGTTGTCGCCCACTACTGGCAATAACTTCCTCCAAATTGTAACAGAGAATTCCTGCATGGCCAGGCAATGGGCTCACTATACTGTTATACCACCAAGACACAAAGAAAGCTTTGTGTTTTAACTACCAAGTAGGAACCAGAACAAAAAATTTCTAAGGCTCCTGCAGAGCATTTAAAAACATAATAGATCAATGTATGACAAAGATAACCTTCATGGACTGGAAGTCACAATAAGCCTGGCTGGGTCAAAACAAAGCACAACCAATCTTTTGTTGGCTTCTCAGTTACTTTCCTGCTACTGAATTTCCTTTGTCTCAGTGGCAGTACTATCATCTAGGTCAAGGCTCACAGACCTAGAAGATGGTCAGTTATTCTGGGTTTTATTTTAAAAATACAACTAAAAAAATCGTACGTCCAGTAGGTAACTTAAAGTATCAGCATTCCATTTGACAAGTCATCCAAATGCAGGGTGTGGTTTTCTTGTTTCAGACCAAGAATAACATTCTTAGCTAGCAGCTACAAGCTTTTGAATCACATTATACAAAAAAGTTTCAGGATCCCATCTTGTATCAGGGTCAAGATTCTGGCTGATTTGATGGTGTACTAGCTCTATTCTACACACCTTTCCCATGGTATTTTAGAATTCCCTCAACTTCTTGGCTACCCTCATGAAGTCCAGACCTATTAGCACAGAGTCCAGCTAATCTGAGTCTAAGAAGATAAGGAATGAATCTGAACTCTGGATCTTTCAGTATGTAATCTAGGCTCCTGCAGTATATCATTTCTGTCCTAATGATACAGAGACAGGGTTTGGCAGAGTTGGATTGAAACATCTCTCATTCAGGCATTCTTCTGCAAGCATGTCCCCCAGAAGGAGCAAGAGCAGCACAGAATTGTTTGGTAAATGGAAACAGGCCAAGCAAATGCAAAGACTATGGCTGAAAACACTTCTGGTTCCCTTAAACCTTAAGTCTTACAAATACTCCTGTTCCTATTTATCAACTTGATTGCATGTTCTTTTCAGCTCACCCCAACAAGGCAGGTAAAGTATAAAGTGCAGAGACAGACTAGAGCTAATTTGCAAAATACAGCAGCACTAAAAGCTTTAGAATTTTCTGGGTTCTTTTGCAATTTCATTGATTTAAATGAATCAATTTAAACTGGGCTAAGTTTTTCATTCTGACCACTAATTTGTTTTTGGGTCCCTCTCCCTTAGCAACTAACTGCAGGAGGGAGTTTGGAACAAAGCAATGTGGAGAACTCCAACAGACATAGTTCACATCAAGCAAGCAGCTTCCCTTTCCTGCTCTCTCCTCCTGCTGCCTGACACCTCCCCAGTGCTATATCCATTAAATTCATCCCATTGTTATGGGGGAGACTCCCATTCTGTGGATTTGTCCATCCTCCAAGGAAGATGCTTTAGTTTCTGTATTACACACTCAACAGATGTGAGAGGAAAAAGACCATGTCTCAAATCACAAATACCAGACTTCCATAAGGGCTTAAGTACTTGTAGTCATATCAGCTAGGGTCTGGCTTCCTAAACATGTCTGATCATCAAGTCTTTGGTATTTCTGGCATGCCCTCTCAGTCCTAAAAAAAGCATACTGGTTTCCTCATTTCAGCCACCTGAAGGCCCATCAGCCCAGCCTGCATCAAAACATTGACCACAGTCAAAATTTCAGGTGGTCCTACTCAGGAAGCAAAGGGTAAAAAGCAGTGAGAATGTTACCCCTTTTTGTTTTTGTGTGTGCAATCACTAACATTATGGAAAAGTACAATAATCAGAGTAAAGGGCATGATCAAGCAATCAGATGAAAAACAGGCACAACATTCAAAGCATTAGGAAAACCACCCCTACTGCTATCAAGCTTGGTCCAGTTCTGAAGATTAGATTCTCTTCCCTTCATTTGAATGGAGTCACCACTGAGATGACTGCCACTCAGTTACAACAAATACTTCATTATTGTCCTATTATAAATACTAATATATATGATTATGGGCTGAATAACACTGTAAAGTGTATGTGTATGTATCCTAAGGCTGATTAAAGACCACAACAGAGCTATGATTGTGTGTGTAATCATCCTCATTTTGCAAGCACTTTGCTCTTCCTGCCTCTTATAGTTCTTTAACTCCAATATTAATCTGTAGAGTTAGTCATCTCCCACTTTGGGGATTTAGCTATAAAAAATACTTTATCTCAGAACATGTATTGCTATAAAGCCTTCTGAAGCTTTGATCTCCAGTAGTACAAAACACCCCAAAGATTTTTCTTTTATATTGTAAACAACCTTGCAGATTTAAATGGCACTATAGTAATTTCCTTCCCCAAAGTATAGCCTTTTAATATTAAATGCTTAAGTATAATGCATCTTGTAAATGGAACACTGACTCCAGAGCCATGCAAAATGTTATGCAGCTGTAACCAGAACATTCTCCAAAAAATTGCAACATTTCAATTGTACATAAAGTAAAACAAAAAGGCAGTCATCTTCTAATATGACAAGTAAACACAGGAGACTGATTTACACTAGTTGATTTCAGCTGAGCTACATCAGAGTGACTGACTAGCAAAGGAGCCACCTTATATCGATTTTTTAGCATTTCCCTTTTGAGTTCTAGTGTACACAAATAAGCTCTCAAAGTACAGCACTCGCCACTTTACCATAGATCACACTAAATTTCTGTTCTGCAGACTTCCCTTTATTTCACAAAAGTAAGCCAAATAAAAAGAGCAAAATTCTTAACCAAGACCATTTTTCCAACCACACTTGCTTACATTTCCTTAGTGGCTAACTGCTTCCCCCCTCCCCAACACTATCTTGCTCTTCAGAGAGCAGTTACTTACTTTTCCTGATGGAGAGTTATAATGCTGGGACTATATACACAGGATCAACAATTTTCTATTGACCTTTTCTGCTGCCAGAGGAAAAAAATTCCATTGTTTTGAAAACTCTCATCAGAAACATTTCTTCACACACACACACACACACACCCTCCAACATACCTTGTTTTTACTTAATCTAGTTTTCCACCAAAAACTTATTTAAATCACCTTCTAGACCACCAGTAATGCAACTGTTAGGTCAGCGTTACTCAAGAATTCAAAATGAAGTGCTCCCATTCCTCTGCTCAGTGTAAAAGCTATCGGTCTGTATACAAGTGCTGACTTAAATCCTCAGCAAGAATATTTTCACTAGCTTGAACTCAAGAAAGTAATCATGTCTTTAGCTTTGCAGGCTTTAAGTGTGATTAACTAGTTACCCACTGTAGAACACTGGCCAAAGAATTACATCCTGTGACTCCTTATTAAGAAAAGTGGTTTTATTATGATAGCCCTTTGGCAATTTCTTAAAAAATGAAAAAACTTATCACTTTGCATCATGGTCACATCTTTCACAGACTAGAATTCCCTAGCGGAAGTTCTATATTGATTTCTTCTTGTTCCCAAGTGAAATCTTAGGTCCAACTATATAAGTTTCTCCTCTTCCCTGCCACTGAAACCTGAAGCCATGATTCAGACAGCCTTGAAGATATAACCAAATAATAACATAGAACAAAATTGCTTCTGATGAAACTACAGCCTTGTGCCCTTCCTCAGTTCACTTGCACAAAAAACAAAGATCATGAAGAGGATATTTACAAATTCACATGAAAAGAAAAAAAAAAATTTTTATAGCAGAAACATCAACAAAACCAACAGATGTTAAAATGGTGAAATATTTGGATTTTTTCTATATGCAGAAGTTGTTTAGGTCACCAGACACACCTGGCCTATGCTTATCCAAAGCCTAAGTAGAGTTCTCCCAGTGGGTAAACTCTGAACATAATATCACACTGCTTCCAAATAAAGTTGACTACTTAACTCACAGATGTGTTATTTTAAATATGCAGCAAATTATTTGAAATCAAACCTTTTCCTCCAAATGTGTCAGATCCATGTTAAAAACCACACAGAAGCCTTCATGTAAAAGTGGTTACCCCCAGTGGTTCTTCCTTGGGCTTCAGGGGAGACAGGTTTCAAACCTTTATAAGCAATCAGTCCACACTTGTGCTATGTATACATAGACGCTATAAACACTGCATTTTTTAACTTAGATGCCTGCGTGGATTGCTGATAATTTTATCTAATATCCAATAGCAGAGACATTTATTTGTGAACATAAGGACATAATACTTCATTGATATTTATTGCCATATTTTCCTGTTTCCACCATACTGAGAATCAAAGTTCTTGCACTCAAAACTCTAAGGAGGCTACATTACCCGTTTTAGGACTTCCCAATACAAAGGAGGCTATGGGTTGCTACACCTCTGTGCCTCAAGCCATCAGAACACTCCAACTGCATTGCCTGTAAACTGGGACTAGTACATACAAAACAGCAACTTCCAAGACAAGCTGAAGCTAGAACCTCAGTTGCAGTTGTTATTCATCATCTTAATTCACATCCTTGTTTTCTCACCTTACCATAGCATTTATTTTAACAATCTCCCTGTGGCACAGAAAAACAGCAGCTACCGAAATCCGTATTCCTTTGTTTACCTTGAATTCAATAAGCTTCTCTTTGTTCTCATGTATCAAGCTTCTACCACAGAAAAGACTCATAAAATTGCCACATCCAGTGGTAAACCTCCCACTAGACAGATAGAAAAAGCAATCTTACTCCAGCCATCTTCCCACACACTCTGAGTAACAGACCTGAGATAATAAGAGATAGCTGTAGAAGAGGGGTAGAAGAAGAGCTCATAACAGAATTTAATTTAACCCACACCCACTACCCATACAAACCATTCGCCCTGAAGAGAAATTAATAAACGGCTGCAACATTTTGCACCTTTGGCCACCAAGAGATCTTTTATAATGTGAAGACATTAACACTATTGCAAAGCCAGCCTTACATAAACACAGAATCTCACCGTTCCCACTTTCATATAAAAAGTCACTAACCTGAATCTGCTGGAGCTTTCAGTCACATCCCTCTAGAAGTGTAGTACAGCTTTTAGGTACTGCTTCTATTCAGACTGGCAACCAGTCTAGTTTCTCTGAGGATGAACTTAAATCACTGAAGAAAAAAGAGCACTTGAATACTAGTCCACAATAGTTTTGTTTTGGTTGGTTCTCTTCCAAGCTCAGGAACACAAACTAGTTTGTTTTCTCTCTCTCTCTCTTTATTTTTTTTTTTTCAATAATAATCTATTGGGAGACACTCAAAACACCTGTGCTAACAGCTGTACCAAATACCCCAAGCAACAAGGAGTTTGTCTACCACACGGCAGCAACACAGTACCTCTGTTACAACCTGTGCTGGCACTGAACAAGGGTCAATTAACACTTTCACCTGCTATCACAAATTACTTAGGCTAATATGGAGATAAGACACACCTGAACTAATCAAGGACAATGAATTTTAAATCTAAGCAGGAGAAAAACCTTTTGAATCGCTTATTTTCTTCACCTGTTGTAATCAGATGTCCTTCCTGCTATACAGACAAAGTGAAGAGCCATATGGTTACAATTTATATTTATAGACTTACTGACTCAAAGAAGAATGTCTTTCTCTGGACATCTGGTTCCTTAATCTCCTGATACCACAGCAACCAGTGCACAAATCACTTTTGCAAAAAAGGAATTTGTGCTCCTCACCAATCCTACATCACTTCTGGTTTCTGCTCCTGATGAATGCCACCCAGCCACATCTTCTGCAGTGTACAAAAAGCCCTAGCACCCACAGAGTCTGTCTTTTCTCAATGGTACCATTTACCTTAGTTGTTCCTGTAATTCTAGCAAACTTACAGTCTTCAATTTCCAAAGGGGAACTTTCCAAGCTAGGAATGTCTTAGAAGTGCTTCAAATGTTTGTTTTCACTCCTTTAGTCTTCATGAAAATTTGAGCTGAGAGGTCTGCCAGCTCCCAAGCTAGAAGACTCCCTATTCCTTAGCTGCTGCTGGGCCTTCAAGTGTAACTTACTCAGGGGGTCCTAAGCTCAGTATCACAGAGGCCTGGCAATGCACTAGAGGTTCTAGTCCAGAATAGTGTTGTTGCTGGGCTACCAAAAATTGTGGCCTTTTGCCCTATGACAGCAGAGATATCTTCTGAGTACCCATCCAAGTATGAATGTCCATTTGTTTGCACAATGTGGAGCTGGTTCCAGCAAATATTGAGCATGTTTTTGCACTAAACTGAGGCCCAACTTTAGTACCTGCCTACGTACAACAACTGGTTTCTACAGCTTCCTCTCATCGCTGTCCTGTCTGTAATACTTTACACGGATGAACTACCACTTCTGAACATTGCCTCAGGTTAGTGCTGTGGTGTTTTGGAAGCAAGGGGGACAGGAGTGGTTCCTATGAGAAGCAGTTGGAGGCTCCCCTGGTTCTGTTTCTGGCCTCTCCTCTGGCCAAACCTGAGCAGATGTGGGAAGCTGGATGTGCCTCTGTGAGCAACATATTCAAGAAAGGGAAGACAGAACTGAAAATATATATAAAACCCGTGACATGCAGAGTAGAGGATGAAGTAAGTGAAAGAGCAGTGCCAGAGCAAAGACACCAAAATCTGTGAAGAAGAAGGGGGAGAAGGTGCCCAAGCAGAGATTTACCCACAGACTGCGATGAGATGGCAGCTGTGCCCCTGCAACCCATGGAGGAGCATGATGGAGCAGTCCTCAAGGACAATGGCAGGATAAGTGTGAATCTGTAACCTCTGAAGTGTCACAGGTGGGCAGATGTGAAGCTGCAGCCTGTGCAGGATCACGGAGAGGGTCAGATGTGGATCTGCAGCCATGTAGGACCCTGTGGCAGGGGAGGTGACTGCTTCCGCAGCAGCCGTGACTCTGTGTGCAGCCCAGGTGGGAGTAGTCTGTGCCTGAGGGACTGCACCTCTGGGAGGGACTCATGTCCCAGGGGTTCCTGAAGGACTCTCCCGGGAGAGGGACCCCGCGTTTGGAACAGGGGAAGAATGTGCGGAGTTCTCCCCCTGAGGACTAAAGAGTGGCAGAAAGTGTGGTGAACTGACCCTAAACCACCACTCCTCGATCCCCCTGTGCCACTGAGGCGGAGGCAGCAGTGAAGCAATTCAGACCCAGAAGAAGGGAGGGGTTGGAAGGTATTAAGATCTGGCCATTTTTTTTCTTTCTCCTTATAGATTAAATCAGGTTTCTTTGCTTCCCAAGTCGAGTCGGGTTTGTGCCCATTATGGTAACTGAGGAGTGAAAACCTCCCTATCTTTGTCTCAATTAAGGAGCTTTTAGGGGGATTTTCTCCTCCCTGTCCCACAGTGGGGGTGGAGGTGAGCAAGAAGAGGCCTGATTGATACTGGCTGGTAACTGTGACAAAGATGTAAGATATACTATGGAAACATCATACTACTGCAAAAGTCCCACAGTGCTGATTAATAGCAATAATAATACAGAAGAAATTGTGGTTTTATTTTTCCACACTTGTTCTAAGGCCATTTTCCCACAAGTTTGATTATCTCAAGAAAGTTTAATGAATCAGGAATAAAAGCAAAATATGGCAGGAGAGTTTTATGCACAGTGTTAAAGATTTCTTTTTGTTGCTGAAAATGGTACACTGGAGGCAAGCTAGTGCATTTACGGCACTGTTTCACAGCTTTGTCTTTCCTTACTAGAATGTCACATAAGGATTTACAATTGCCAGTGTGCATTTTCAATTACTGAAAGTGATAGGTGCAGTCTAAAGCAACTGAGAGCAGAGGTGTGCACACATCTTGCTTTACATTTCTTAGGCCATCAGACTCATGCATTTAACAGAACTGCATTGCCCCACAGAAGCTTTTCAACAAGGCTATAGCCCTCCACACAGCCCTTTTCCCTCTTTCTTTTTGAAATATGAACCTCTCTTGAAAGCTTATACATTTCTGACTCTGTTCCAGTTGATCTTGTCTTTACATCCCTGTAGAAGCAGATATTTTATCCCACTTGTCTTGGATGTTCAGTTCCAGAATAACAGCTGCTCAGTGTGATACTGAGCTCATCCTTTCCTCCTAAGGAAAATCTTGGAGCAAGCTGTCCTGTTCTCAGAGGCTGGAGTTCCTGGCTGTGTCCAAACTTTGGAGTTTTCAGTCTCCAATGATCTTTTTGGTTTGCTTTTTCTGGTATGACTATAAGTTCTGAAATGCATCAGAATAATATAAGAAAATGATGAAATGAACCAGCTACATGAAGATTTATGGAGGCATAACTTCTCATTAATTTTTTTGAAGTGTCTGACTGTTTTTTCATGGAATTTTTCTTGTGAGTTGTGATTAAATTTGCATATATCAAATCCCCTGTCAGTTGAAAATTAGTAATAGCTTTTACTCTGTTTATTGCATGGTATTTTATGATGATTTATTTGTATTTAATACAAAGGTAGCAATGATTTTCGTAAGTTCTGCATAGCATACTGTTAGAGTTAAGTTAGAGTTCCTTACACTTTGACAATGATTTCTATAATCACCAAACTCATTTTCTAAAACATTTTATATGGAAGAGCAATCCTGAAATGGCCATATTTTTAGAAAGATATTTTAACAAATGTTTTTTAAGCAGTTCGGGTGTTCAATGAGTTGGATTTGGTCTATGGGATCAAATACTCTCTTGAAACTTTACTACTTTTTGTCAGTTTGGTGAGGTGAAGATAAAGGACACTATCTAAATCTGACTAGTTGAGCATCTCTCTCATACAAATGAACATCAAGCAGAAAGGTATCTCCTATGTGGAGCACTTGCCTTGCCCATCAAGTGTTGTAGAAGCAGTTAGCAGCACCCCTTAGTATAGGTACAATACCTTCAGTTAAAGGTGCAATCCTCTTGAGGTGCTAACCTCAGCTGACATTGGCACTTGAAAGGATGAGCAGTTTAGCTGCTCTGCCACAATGTGCTGACACTTGACAGAGCTGTTCCACACATTATCATTTTGATACTTCCATGGTTATACACGATGGTGGCAAAGTTGTTAAGGTAACTCTGTTTGGATGGGGAGAAACCAGATATTGCTTTTCTATGAGGCTGAAGGCAGCCCCAAAGCACTAACATTTGGACATGCATGGCACTTGCTGCTGAAAATGGCTTGACAAGTTAGCTCCATGGATCACCAGGCTTTGAAGAGACATTTTAACTTGGCTGTTAAGGAGGGGAAAGTAATTTTGACAACAGGATCTAGCCAGACACAGCTCCATATTTGCACAGGAGCACTTTATGGCCATTCTTCATACATACATTCTATACAGCCTAATGAAAATGAAAAGCTATAAGAATTTTCTAAAAATCTAGATGGTGCAGCTTCATATTTCTTCTAATATGGTAGGTATATGTTTTGCTCACCTGTTCAGGCAGTACAATCTATTATGTTCAGAGGGCTGGAATTCTCCAGATATGCATACATTAACTAATCCAAACTGCTTTTTCTTTGCAAAGTCTTGGCAGCCACTGATTGATAAGCCATAGGTTGTTTATTCTTTGCCCAGAGCTTCTGATGAGTCCTGAAGATTATACCATTTAGCTAGTGGAGGCGAGCGCTAAGCAAAATTAGAATACTTGGAATTATATTTCATCTAAATATAGTTTCTTTGGGGTAAAACAAGCAGTTAATTTGCATATTGTTGATCATGCTTACTTCTCCGTATGTGAAGCTATAAATGCTTCACAGGTCTGAGAAAACAATCACACTTTTCTCAAAGTCAAGCCAAGTGTAAACATGTTCAAAAGAATAACAAAACTAACTGAGCTGGTAAGCACCACACAAATGCCGAGAGCTAAGAGCAAAGCAGACTACTGATTAACAGAGAAGCTGAATACAGTTTCTTGACATGTTTGCTCTTCATCCCAAGGATGATATACCTCTAGCTAGCATTCTCAGGCTTCAAAATGACAGTAAGGAAATGTGCTGCAGTACCTGGTGGAGGCTGCAGTGTGATCTCTGTGTCAGGAAGGGGAGAGGTGAAACTACATTCAGGTCTTTATTGCAGAACACATTCTCCATCAAATTTTGTACTATAGGGAAAGGGGAGCCAGCTGCAGAGAAGTATGCATGATTATAAAGGCACAGACAACAAAGGTACAAGAACTTCTACTGTACAAACAAGTAGTTTTTCTTTCTTACTCTTTTTCCAATGCTTGCTTAGTGATTTAAATATAGCGACTTGTTCTAAACACTGTGGGGATTTGGAACTACCCTAAAAATAGCCTGCAAAATACTACTCTTACAAAACATGCACATATTGTGGAATTAATTATTAGTCCATGCAACTATAAATAAATGTGCCAGTGAGGAAGGAAACGCTAGTCTACATCTAATTTGATGGAACTATGTATTACCCAGAGATTCTAATGCAGTTACCTTAATAACATAGCTTATAAATCTCTGGAAACAGTTTATATAATCTTTGGATTAAAAAAAACACAAAACAAACAAAAAAAGGTCTTTCTTTTGATAAGGAATGAATAATCCTTATGGAAACTCTGGAGGTGTTTAATTTGCTTTATGTAAAAAAGACTGGAACATTGCAATAATGAAATTAGGGCCTCCATAATCAGATGATGACTAGTGAAATTACACAGGCAACTGAGATTCATACAGAAGCTTGATAGCATTTTTAGCAAGAACTCAAGGCACAGTTAAGAAAACCAGGATGAATGGCAGGAGTTCCAGAAAAGCCTGCATCAGTTCAGGAAGTCTGTCTAGGTATGTTAACTATAAATATGCCACCTCTAACTACTAACAGGTGGAGGCTGAGAATATGCTGGGCAGGTATCATTACATGTTTCACATGTAACTGTATTGTTCCCAAGATATGTTCTGGGAAGGTACTGGAAACAGCATGCTGGGCTACTTCAAATCCAGGTCCATCCTTACCTGGCCAGTAAATTCTTATATAAATTATAAAAATAGGGGATGCAATGAGGGATTATATTTCCTAAACACACAGGTCATCACTACCTTACTCAATAAAATCCTTTTCTTTTTGTTTACTTTGCCAGAATCTTTATATCAGAAGTCACTAAGGGCAGAACTGTTCGATAGATGTACAAATTGTGCCACTACAATGTTTTCAGGTAATGTTGTTACTTAGCATAGACACAGTTAGGACACCTGCTAGACAACAAAAAAAAAAAAAAAAAAAAAAAAAAAAAAAAAAAAAAAGTTGATCTGTAGGTGTTGTCAAGTTCTGACTGTTATCTGAGAACATAATGAAGTGCTGGAGATCTCTGTGGTTATTAACAGGGTAATGAAGGTATGGAGGACTCTCAAGCTCTCCTTTGTGGGATAAAATAATGTGAACAGAAATTCTGCCTTCTTAATTATAAGGAACTTCTTCCTGTGCTGTAAAATACAGAGAAGATTATATTCCTCTGCAAACAGAATGTGGCAACAGTGGATTCTGAGGGAAAGATAAAACAGCTGGAGACAGGTATGAGGCAAGATACAAAGTTCTCTGACCTTGCAGTTCAATATAAAAAATGAGGAAAGACAGTTTACAAAGCAAGGAAAAGTGACGATAATTCGCAAGTATGGCAAAACGGTAGCTCAAAACTGTCTTGTTAGAAAGATTGTACTTGATAAAATCCATATGAAACAAAGTATTTCATAATACCTTGAGCAGGCACTAGGATCTTATGCCACCTCAAGGAAAAATTTCTCTTTTCCTACCCTGTACATGGACTGGCTATAAGAAATTTTCTTTTTCTGCAGTCATACACACATTAAATAAAAATGCAGCAAAGGAATCCTCCAAAGTGTGAAGGGCATTGCCCTTTTTCATGCAGAACTAATTCCCATCATCCAAACAGAAGATCCTCCTCTGGTAACTACACCGCTCCTGGGACCTTAGAACTCCAGAGCCAAGAAGAGAGCGGCTCATTACCACACATATTTCCATTGCTGTATTGCCATAACTACAGCATCTAGAGCTGTTTGTAAAGGTGCTCTTGCTGCTAACTGTCCCTCAGCAATTAGGCATTTAAATTCTTCTCTGTGCTCCTGTGGTGACCTCATCAACAAAATCTGTAAACTTATTATAATTAAGAAAATCATAACATGCCTGAAAGACCTAATAATTTGACATTCTAAACTGCAAGCTTGCCAGTGAATAACTTTTATGACCAAGCAGATATGATCATCTTGGCTCCCTCTCAGCAGGAGTTTTCATCAGTCTGTTCTGTCCTCACAAATATGTATATGTATATTTTGCCTGCTGACTTTGAAGCTGCAATGACAATTCAAAGTCCTTGCCAAGCATTTTTGCAGGTTTCAGTGAGCCCTCATTAATGGAAGCATTTTTCTGCACAGAAGTACACAGCATAGCCAACAATTACTAAAAGTATATTGAATCTTATCTTTTTAGCTTTTGATATCCTTTTTAGAAAAGTACTTAGGCTAAAATGCAATAAATCCTTGAACTGGAAAGAAAATCATAGCAGGACTGCTTTATTTGGGGAAAACAGTCAACGTTTAAACCTAGAAAGCACGAATCCTCCATTCAGTGTACTTGGGACACCTAGTGAAAAATGTTCTTACTGAATACCCAAAAAGTTACCAAAGCCTTCTCTCTGATGCATGATGCATCACTCACTACTTTAAAAGCACTATCAGTTTTGCTTCTACTAATGAAACTAAGAAAAGTGTGAACAGCAGGAAAAAATATCATATTTACCAGTGTTGTTATTACAGTTTACTGTTAGTATTACCATATTACCTAGAAGTCCAGCTTATAGACCAGAAATTATTGTGATAGATGTCTGAAATTTAAGAGAAGATTCAGTTTTGTTTTCATGAAGAAGTCATAAGCTGCTTATCTGAAAATCCCCAATCCTCTGTTGTACATTATTTGCTAACTCTGAACTTTCATTAGCTTGAGCAGAACACTAGATCTTTTCCTTTTAGAAAAGGTACAATGCACTAATTAATTTCCCTCCAATAAAAACAGGTTGTTGGATTGGTAGTTTTGCATTTCAAAGTTATGGGTTCCAAAAACATCAAAATGTGCTACCACAGATTGTTTCTCACTCTAAAGCCAGAATGTTAGAAGTGCTCTTATTGATAAGATACCAGCAGAAATTACAATTCCCTCACAATAACAAATACAGCCATTGTCATAGCAATTTAGACCAATTCATCTGGTCCAATGTGCCCTTTCTGACAGTGACCAACATCAGATGCTTCAGAGGAAAGGGCAAGAAACCATGAAATTGGCAATTATGGAATAACCTTTCGATAAGTGAAGCTGCTTCTTAAATCTGAATTTAAATGTTAGTTTATGCCCTGAAGCTTTGGTCTTCACACAGACTGTGTCAAACTTTTGACTCCTGTGGTATCTTACAACAGAAGCTTCTATACTGCTTAATGTGTTAGTGTACGATTATTGTATATTCGTGATTTCAAAGGTATTTCCTTGTGGTTTACTTCTGCTGGGCTTTCACTCTTGAAATGCAAAGGTTATTGTAGCTGCAATTCATGCAGCCCATGAATTCACCCACAAAGTAAGAATGCAAATGAAAAACATATTTCTGCACTCCTAGAAGAACATGCAAAGAGAACCATATGACATAGAAGCTTAAAACTGAGTGCTTTTCATCTAACTACATTTATTTTCTATCACAATCATGGTTTATGCTTTTATCTATACATATATGATATATATAATATGTATACATGCACTCATACACATGCAAGTATTTCTGATAATCATCCAATACCATAAACGTATAAACACGCAGACACAAGCATTAAAACCTCTCTGTTGCTGAATACATATTTAAAAACTGAAAAGTTATTTTTTTAGCCTTTGAGAGAATGGTGAAGAAGGAATAGGAAAAATATAAGAATTAAATATGCATTGCCCAGACAGCCTAAGTAATTTAGCCTTATATTTAGCCATTAAAACTTACTGAAAAAAATGTGTACCCTACTACTTTGGAAATAACAGCTTCATTGTATGGAGGATCATTAAGAGAGGAACAAATGGTCGCAGAGCAAGAAGTACAAAAACTCCAATGTGATTGGAAGATCATTTTGCAGAACGAGTGTCTAAATGACCTCTTTGAAACCAAAACCTACTCAAGTAGCAAATGCAAAACTATGAAAAGGAATGATCCCTCCATATGATAGAGTACAGAACAAATATACAAAGCTTGTTGCACTGGGTGAAAATATTTTAATGCACCTGCCTATCTAGCTACCCTTGTTAAGGACAAACTATAACTACTAAAATCAGTGCACCTGAGTTATAGAAAAACTTATATAGATCACGTGGATCTTATATAGATCACACTTCTATCATACTCACAAACAAGAACAATTTGCAGTCAGCACTGTACAAGAAGGGGGAAAAAGCACCTAGAACAGCTACTGATACCCAATAACAATTTAGCAACAGAACCCCACTTAATTATTACATAAATCTGTAAATTTAGCCTAAGAGTTTAGCTGTTTTTACTACACACTTTCAAATAAAACCAATTTTTTCTTTTCTGAAGGCCTGATCAAACACTGGCTGAAATTCCAGGGAAGACTTCCATTGACTTGAGTGGCTTTTGGCTGTAGCCCAAAAATTGTTAGGTCTTCTTGCTTTGAAGATACTGCAAGACTTCATACTCATGGTTAGTTTTATGAGGCACCAGGATTTAAGAAACCAGTCCTCCTTAATGACAAATCACACCTCCTAATTGCTTTCACAGTGGTGATACCCTGGAGCTATGCAAGACCCTGAGCTGTCCTTCAGGTTTTCACCATCAAAAATATTGCCAGTAAGTACTGTTCTGTTTCCACCTGCAGCATACTCTAAACGAAGGTAAATAAGGCATTCATGCAAGAAATTAACACATGGCATAAAATAATACTGAGCTTCAGGGTGAAAGCCAGCGTTGTGTCAGAGGGAAAATCAAAGAATGTAAGAGTGTGTGTTCAGTCCTAGGCAGAAGCTCAGTAAAACAGCTCAAACCCCTGATCAATAGATTGACAGAACATACATACAGATGAAAACTGACAGGTGTCACTTGCTATGTTCCCAAAAACTACAAAGTTGATATGTTTTTTTTTTATTTCCTTGATTTTTGCAATATGCCTCTGTTCTTCAATATCACCTTTTTGCCAAATTCCAAGTTACTTAATAAGACAAGTTTAATATTGCATTCTATGTAGTTTTATAAACAAATGTGATGCAATTCCTACTTTTAGTACTGTTTTGTGTGTGGGTTTTTGGTGCTTTGTGGTTGGTTTGTGTTTTGGGTTTTTTGGTGGGGGAAACCAATGTCTATCAAAAACTGCATGAGAATCTCTTTTTCAAGTGAGGAAGAACAAACTAGCTAAAGGGATACAGTAAAATTCTATGCCTAGCATGCTGAAGATGTAGCAGAAGGGTCACAGCCTTCTCAATTTCAGGATCCACAAGATGCTTAAATATACTCTAATATCACTTTATATTGTGTTTGACTCCATAAATTTCCATGAGGATACATTATCTGGGATCCCAACACCAGAATGTTTGGGGTATTTCCTAATTCAATTTTCTACTTGCAGATTCAATTCTGGCATTCCATCTGCATTGCTACTTCCTAAGATGGCTACTTCTTACATGACAACTAAAATGATTTCAGACAGTGCCTGTGCCACTGGCATTACAGCCTGGTCACCCATGGGTGACCAGAATGCCCACACATTGCTATGTTAGTATCCAGAGACCATAGAAGACTCAAGAATCAGTTAGTAGGATTTTGTAAACTTCCAACAATGTAGATGTGTAAACTAGTCCTCAGCAAGACTGAACAGAGATCTCACATGGAAGTCAGCCAGGTTTGTGTAGCAACATTCACTCAAAAACACGAGAAACAATTTAACAGCTAATTCAGAGTTTACCTTAAAAAAACAACACTATGAACAGATTCCAGCCATGCACACAGATAAGAAAAGACATGCTGTAAGAGCAATAAATTCTCTAGATATGTTATAAAGTATTTGCAAGTTTAAAAAGGTGAAAAAATCAGGAAAAATACTTAAGATTGGAAGAAACAGAAGTGCAGTGAACAGAACTGAATTTGCTGTTCTTTCCACAACAGTTGGCAGCAAAGGCCAGGGTCAATAGTGGGTCACTATTTAGCCAAACCCATAAGGCAGGGTAGGTGTTTCACATGATGCAACATTGTGAAGCAGCCACCAGTCAGGGAAAGGGATACAAAGAGCCTTGTATTTGCTGATACCGATGTGCAAGGTATGCCAAAAGCAACAGAAAACATGAGAATGAATATTTCTTCTCCACAGGTGGCTCAAACTGTAAAGAAGATCCACAGGGGCTGGGGCAAAGGGGAGGGGGGGACACAGCATCCCCCCAGTCAAGTGAGCTTCCCAGTATGCTGCATAAGGGAGCTTGGGAGAAAGAAAGTTTGGGGCAAGGCCAGAGCATCATTGCACAAAATGGTTTCACTGTGCCAAAACTCTCCACAGAACAGCTGATCATATTTGCTACATCCCCATACTGTGAAGCAGAAAATACAAGTCTGCTGCCTGCTGTCTTCTAAGGAAACCTCTCTGTAGGCTGTTGACATTGTACTTGGGCTTTGCTCCATCAATTTGCTCAGACTTTCAGCAGGATAAAAAGGGCAAAGCAAAAAAAGACAAAGGTCTTGAAAAGGAAAAGAAAAATGTGTAAGAGTTTCAAATGAAGAGTAAGCTGGGGCAGGAGGATGATGGAAAGGGGGAGGAGGTAAAAGAGAAGCCTTTTGTGGAATCTGATTCACCATGTGACTTTCCAGTTAAGGTAATTATAGTCTCCTTTGTTTTAATATATTCAGCCAGGTAAGGAAATTACCTCATTCCAATGAAGACTGTCTCAAGCTGAAATGACCACTGCACAATGACAGCCTGAAAACTCGAGTGGGACAATCTCTCATACATATAATTTCTCATTATATGTATTTCTAGGGGAAGGCAGTAAATCACCTAGATGTTAGAAGTCATTGCTGCCTTGTGGCCAGGAAAACACTCGCCAGAATGCAACACGGAAACAGCCCCAATCTCTGCCTGTCCCCTGGGAGCAACAGTTTCCCTGGTCTGAATGAGGAATTACTGTATGGGTCCAATCTGCCAGTTCTGGTTTCAGTTGACAAGTTACAGTCTTAGCTACAGTTTTAGCATTTGCCTTCAGACAGTATTCTAATAATTGAGTCTATTAGCTAGATTTTCACAAGATAATGCTCACCCAACAGACGTTACTTCCTTCCTCTTGCACCTAACTTTTTTTTTCATCTTAGAATCTTTTTTTGTTCATTTGTTGTTTTTGTTGTTGTTGTTGTTGTTTGTTTGTTGGTTGGTCGGTTTTGTTTGTTTGTTTTAAGCAACACTATAAATATTTTAAGACCATTCATTGCAGGAAAAATGCCTGTAAGATCAGTGGTGTTTTTTCACACAGCTAAATATATTGGACAGTGTTGGACTCTAGTAAATCTAAACCAAAATAATTGCTTATAAACTATTTTGCTGTTAACTTGTGCTGAATTAGTGGTTTTCAAAACATAAAAATTAAGGTGGATACTGAGTCTTGCATTTCAATAATTTTTAAGTTGTGGATGCGTTTATTTGGGGCATTTGACTAAAATCATCCTTAAAAGTCACAATGTAATTTTAAGGCTTGGTTGCTACAATTGGTTTTTAAGGTTTCCCTACAGCCTTGTGGCTGCAAAAGCTGTATGAGAGTAGCTATGTTATGCAATTTTTCTTTGCAACGCCACTCAGTATTGGCTCTCAAAGCAGCAAAGAAACTGCTCCTTACGAAACCCAATTTCTGTAAATGTGTGAGAGACCAGAAAAGCCAAAGAAATAGTTAGCTGAAAATGAAGTTGACATAGCAACGTGTTGACTAAGTATTTACTCCTCACATCATTAGGTTACAGTCAACCATATTTTCACATCAAAAATTCCTCCTTTAGACAGGCTGCTAGAGGCAGCACTGAAATCCAGCACAAACATACACAGACAGCACACAGCCCTGTCCTTTGCTATCTATAATTCCCTAAAATCAACCATACCTATGTTTATCAATATAATTTTAATTTCAGATTATCCTGAAAAAGTTTCTCAAAAAAATTCAGCATACTTTTATTTGTTTTACATTACTTTATTAACTAATCACATTAGTGTTCCCATTTGAGTCTTTTATAAAAGTGTCACCTTCCTCCAGTGCACTTTCCCAGAAATTTTACATTTTAAATGAAGCAACTGTTTAGCACCTTTTTCGGGTTTTTTTTCTCTCCCTTTGGCTTAATATCCAAGATGTGTGAGTTGGCGGGTTTTTTTCCCTTTCATCTCAGTATATAAATGCAATAATAGAAGTAATTAATGTTTAGCTGTTTAACTTCCATTTTATGCAGAGTAGACATCTGATGATCAAATCCACCCAATGTCGGCAATTAGACCAACTTGTGCAGCTGCGCTTCCCCTTGCTAGCTGGAACACACTTCCCTTTTTCCTCTGAGCTGCTTTCTGATGCACTTGATGTACAATGCTCCATGCACAGCTTTGAAATAAATGTGGGATATCATTCTATCTTCAAGGCCAAAATAGAGAAGGGCTGCATTAAGCATTTGGGTGGGAGAAGGAGGGAGGGAGAGGAAAATGAAATGAAACTGCAATGACTACAGATGCCCAGGCTGTACACGGCACTGGAAAATTATTGTCAGCTTTGCTGTCACTGTCACACTAAACTTCCCAGATGTTCATATCTGGAAATGTCACAAAATGTCATGGCATAAGTTGCTGTATTTTGTTTTCTGCAGAAAGGGTGAACAATAATAAAACAGCCTCAGGAGTGTACAGCTAGCCAACAGCAGCTTGTAAAGGTCTCAGTAAAACAGCATGTGTGAACGTTCTGGAAAAGAAGCAAAGATCAGCTTTTTTAAACAACACAGTGCTTGAGCTGATAGAAATTTAACATTTGAATTAAACACAAAGAAAAGGCCCTTTTGCCATGTTCTCTGGATCTCAGAGTTCCCCATGTCCAAGAGCTAAAATGCTGATGTCAGATTAGTTATTGACAGAGCCAGTACAAATTGTTCCATGTTCATTTATCTTCTGGAATTTGATATAGTGCCCTACAATTAAAAGCTGAACCCTCTGTGAAATAAGCTCTTCACCGGTGACATCAGTGTGGGAGAAAGCTTTGCATTTTAAAGCAACATCTTTCAAAACAGAGATTTTATCTTTTCTATAAGGTTTGAGTGAATCTGAGTGAAGTCCAGGTCAGGTTCTCTCTGTGACATCTTCTTTCTCTCAGATTACTTTTCATTCACTTTTTGGAAGCAAGGTAGCAGCATAACCAACTACATAGGCATACACTTAACAGTACTCCCTCCACTTAACCATTAAGACTAAGGATTATAAAATGTTATCTGTAGTCTACACATCCAAATGAAAAAGTTTTGGATGAAAGAAAGGAAATCAATCATCTACTTTTCTCTGCTTATAGAACTCAATGCAGATCCAGAAGCAACAGTTAAAAGCCTTTCCTTACAATCTTGCTGTTGCATGTAATTAAAGTCATTGTAATATGTTATTATTCCAACTCTGTGACCTACTTACAAAGCCAGATCTGTCAAATGGCTAAAAGTGACCATTCTCTTTCATATGGGTTTTGACTAAGTCACTAAGTGCCTTTGCTCTTTAGTGGATCATGTGCCTCTGCTTAATCTACACAGCCTGTGTGGGGCACATAAACACTTGTCTTTTTAGAGTCTGTGGCTACACAACTGGTATGCAACTACAGAACAGAAGTGGAGACAAGGAACTGATCAAGAATAAATGCTGAGCCAAGATAATTTGTTTTCAAAGAGATATTTGCTCCAGGACAGTGATTTATTTCAATGTCTATTTCATACATGCCAAATGACTCAGATGTCATCACTTAGCCTTGTAGTCCTTGGTACATTAGTCTAATATAACATCATTGAGCAGCTGCATTCTCATTTATTTGAAGGACAGATGGCAGCTATTCTTTGGTCAATTGTAAATTTGTTCACTCAAAATTTATTTTTCATCATGCTATACTTTATTCTGTGATGGTTAGCTCTACTCTTTTTCAGGGCTTTTTTTTCCTTCCTAAGCCTTTATCAGTGCAAATGAGCTAGATAATCAGCAATCAAGCAAAGAAACATTTTCTTTTTATGCTTTTCAGCTATTTTATTATATGCTACATTTTAAAAGATAGGTGAACCTATCTTTTCTGTTTGTTTAATGAAATCATATCACCAAGTGACAGACACTACACATCATCCTGGTCCTTTTTGTTGTCATCTGAAGGAGGAAGAATTTACCTGGAAGCAGTCACTCATCATTCACCATTACTTGGAACAGGAGGGTTGGCCTCCCACACTCAATAAATCTGTGGGGAATGGCAGCCAAAACCCTTTAACTATAACAATTGATACTATATTAATATATTATGAAAGGAAACAGACCTCTAGATCTGTGTTATTAATTTCTTGTTATTATCTTTGACTCCCCACCTCTTCCTGAAGGCTGGGCACAACAGCAGGCTGTAAATTCATTCGCAGTTCTTTTCCAAATAATTCTGACTCCTGGTGACACCAGGCTCCTGAAATTCACAGCAGAGCTACCTCTCCTGCAGTGTTGCCATGTTAACCTATCCCTCATTTGGCTGATGGGAGGCTGATGAAAGGCATCCACTCTGGCTTATGCATTTTGCCTGTTGCAGCATGTCTACCACATATGTTCTGCTGAGAATGGCTGTGGAGCCTCCTAGATGGGAGTGGATGCTTGTCCTGGGGTGGATGTGTTTGATTGCAAGATGGAGCACACAAAATGATGGAGAAACACAGCAAACGAGGAGCCTCCAGGAAAAGCAGAGATTAAGAGACTCTGAAGACAAGCAGGGAACAGGCTCAAAAATAAACCTTAAAGCCAAACTTTTGTAGAGGTTCAGAACAGACAGTGAAGAATTCCTTGCAGCTCAGAAAGCAGATGAAAGTTTCTGGAAAGGAAACAGCAGGACAGGATCCACTCAACAAACACAGTAGACTGGGAGGGCTAAGAGAGATATGCTGTCAAACCCTTAATTTTAAGCCATCTTGATCAACAAACCTTTAATTTTCTCTGTTTCAAGAGCTACTCACTTGTAGTGTTTTGGGGTCACTCATTTGAAGGAATAGATGTGTCCAGATCTCCATGAAAGCCCTGGCCATCCCTGCTCTCTTACAGTATATATAATTCTACTCTCCTCTTTTGACATAGGTACCTCTCTGGAGTATTTGCATCTGCCTGTTTTGTATAGACTATTTTAACATCTAAAAACCTATGCTTGCAGGAGGGGGATTAGCATACATCTCCATGTAAACACTACACAATAAGACTTCATGAAAATGTGTATTTCTCATCCATAAGAACTTCCAGGTACAGCAGATAATGCCAAGAGAAAAATAATATAGATTTACAATAGTACGTCACATCACTGAAGAAGAAAAAAACAAAATGATGAAAGAAAAGGGTAAAATACAGCAATCAGAAAGACTGCTAAGAAAGTTTTGTGTTAATCTACCCCATGTGGCAATAAGCATTGACACGAGCATGAGACTCCTAAGTCAGCTTCTAAAATTGTTTCAGTTCCTACCATACTATCAAGTCCTCATCCTGTGTAACAACTAAACTATTTTTTCTATTTTATGTGTTAATGGATGAGTAGGCAATAGTTTATTTCATTAAATGAATAATGGAGTCTCCTCAACATTTCAAGATATTTACAAAACCACATTTTTTCTTCTCCTTTCTTGTCAATATTTTATTTGAGGAGGGGAGTGACTTTGACATATTGGAATTCAACTGTCTCCATTTATTATTATCAATATTATTGAAGATATAACTTGTGAGATATAGCCCAGAGATATAAAATTTCTAGCACAAGAATTGTTACCTCTCCAATTTCTTTTCTGCATTTGTTCATTGGTACCCAGTATTTCCTCCTCTGCATCTCAGATTCTCTGCTTGAGTTTTCACCTGTTCTGCTAATCTTTTTAACAAATGAAAGTATTTTGCTAATAACCAAGGCTGAGTTTTCCAATGAAGTCAGGCTAAGGTGTCACTTAAGCTGCAGGTAGGACAAATTCATATCAGAACACTGAAGTTTGTAAGTGCAGCTAGGGTGCTGTGCAGTATTTTCATAAATCTTTTCTTTCAAAGAAAAGGGCAGCTTTTTAAAGCTAGATTTCAACATCCAAAACTGCAGTAAGAAAGCTAATATTTTGGCTCTTATCTCTTAGATTGAAAAATCCAATCTTTGATTTAAAATAACATTTAGAGGATAGGGAAAATTATCTACCTATAGCCATGCAAAAGTATACAAAAATGAAGTGATATTCTAGAACTATTTTATTTCAAGAATGGTTTCAAACCAAGAATGAAGAGCAAAAAGGTTGACTTACTGTCCCAGTTCAGACAGCTTTGGTTTTAGTGTACTGTTGTTTTATAGAAAGCCAAATAATAAAGGCATAAAATGGTGGAAAAAATATATAAGTAACTGAGAATATGCAGAGAATCATACTGGCAATTCTGTCCCACACTTTTTCATTTTTTAAATTTTTTTTTATTTTATTTTTTTAAATGGGCCATTCATCTGAGTAAGACTACTTGAACACAGGCTGTGGAATAAATAAAACTGTTCTCAAGTATCCAACAGTTTAAGTGGAGTGCACACAAAAAAGCCCTTGAAGTTATCTACATTTTCTTAACTTTGAATAAAGTAACGCTGCATTTGTTTGAATTATACTTAAGACAAGGCTAAGGATATTCTTTGTAACTTCCTGATCGGTGTAAGCTTCTTAGCTTTCACTGATCATGTTAGGTCTCATTGTTCCCAGATGTTGTAACAGCCAGAGGATGTGTTTCAGGCTGACAAGTTCCTGCCACGTGCCCCTTTCACATTCCTCTGGCAGTGTTCTGAAAGTGAGTGAAATAAAATCTGGCTCTGCTGGTTCCACATCCGCATAGTAACATTTGTCCAATTTTTGGTTTCTTTGCCCTGATAGATTTACTCAGACATAGAAGAGAACACGACATTTCCATTTCATTCTTCCCCACTGCCATGCAGTAGCAGAGATGCCCAATCCATCAGAGCATTTAAGTGTGTACTTAAAGTTATATACATGCTTTGCTGAGTCCTATGCTGTATAATTATGGACAGAATCAACAATTGCTTAGAGTACAATTGTATTTTCAATAAATGTCAAAAGCATTTCCAATCCTGGATGGGTGCTTTTTAATGTGTCAAATAAATCTAAAATAAATACTCACTGCTAGAATGTACTAAAAATCAAATACATTTGTCTTCAGCTAGAGCAGTTACTCCCATAAAATCAACATTCCAGTCCTCTCACTTGTCTTCAGAAAGTGAAGCTTTTCATCTGTGTAAACACATCTGTGCAAAACTACAAAATTAGCAGAACAGGAACAGTTCTTATGTAAATCATATCTTATTTTGTATCTTCTTTCCTCACATTCTTAGTCCATGCAGGTAACACAAAATATGTTACTAAACAGGCATTAAGTGCTACACAAGACAAGGAAGGGGCTCTGCTTCACAAAATTATTAGTACTTTCTTTAATCTATTACTTATTGCTACAGGGAAAAACAAAACAAAACCAACTGAAATAAAACAATCCCTACAATCCAAAACCCCAACAGCAGCCGAAATAAAAAACCCATGAAACACCGAAATGATTCCCACTTTGGAAAGTGTTAAGTCTCAGCTCCAGGGGGTGCTGAGACATGTAATATAAACAATAATATTAAAAGGGCTGGACCAGATGATCCAACCAGACATTCTATGATTCTATGACTCTATGAAATGAATTAGCAAGGGCATTTTATTCCCATCTCAGAAGAAAGAAAAAAATGCAATAAGATTCGGCTCTTGAACCCTTAAATACACTTTATATGTAGTCACTGTGGTCAATTTTGCACTGCAGATTTGCTGACCAAGTAGAAATTTATGCTTTTAGACTCAAATATCTTCCATTTCCATGTTTTAATTTTTCACCCAAGGACGCTGCATTGCACAGAACATACAAAGCATCTCATTGTTTTCAACAAAAGTTCAAAATGCAGAGAATTGAAGCTGTTGGTTACACTCACCCATTGGTGTTAAGATGTCATATTGTGGCTCTCCATTTCTTGCCTTTTAAAAGACAGAAGCACTTAGCAACATAATCCTCATTAGATTCACAATCAGATATTTTTCTAGCATGAACACCGTATTCTTTCTACAATTAAAAAAGTTATTCCAGTAAACATAGACTTTCAAATTCTTTTAATTATATGCAACTTCCAGAGGTTGTCAAATGAATCAATACATTTAATAAGTTTGTAAGTGCTCAAAGTCCTATAGGCACAAATCATTAACAGAGAAGTTAGCTTATATAAACCACAGGTATTTTTCATATATTCAATAGAAATAGCCTTCAGGCAAAAATAATCTCATGTTATTCCATGGAGAGTACTTAAACTAAAGATAGGGATCATTAGGTGACAACTGAAAATAATTTTTTTCTTAAAGTGATATTTCATTATGCCTAGTCACAGTAATATATTACACCTGTAACTCTACTTTCAACAGAACTTCTTGAAAAGGAAAAATGTGTAAAACTACCACATTAATAAAGGTCATTCACTTCTCCTTCAATAAAGAAAAATTTAGGGAATTAAAGGAAGTCTTACCCTTACATCGGTAAGGATACACGTACCTTACAAATACAACCACAAGTGGAATTAATGGTAAATATGTAAAATACATAGACTAAACTCCCTTTAGCTTATTCAACTTTATTTTTAAAGTATTACAAACCAGAGGCTCAAGAAATCTTAGGTCCTGGGAAAGTGAAATAAATTCACTCTGCAGTGAAAGCTTATTGATGAAAAAACCCTCAAGAATTTTCCAGTAAAAATTTCAAAACTTGTTGCAGTAGAGAGTCAAATGGTGCAGAGCAAGTCAACAGAGATTAAGCAATAATCCAGAGGCATTTCTCCCTGACAGGAGCAGGAAAGAAATAGTTTGCAGTAGTGGTAGGCTCAGTAACTCAGCAGACTTACAAGTACACCAAAAAGCAAGGCAAAAAAACATACACAGCAGGGTTACTTCAAGGGCCAGACTTCCCCAAAACCACACTGAACAACAAGGCAGGTATCTCAACCCAGCACAAAAGCAGTGAGGTAACCAGAGGTCAAGCCTTCGTACAAGCCCAGAATGTACCAGGCTCCCACTTACCAAGGGAATCAGCTACAGCTTCATGCTGGGCTGTTAGAAACTGATGGGAACCAGAGAACCAGATGTAAACTGGATACACACTGAGAACTGGATGTCCCATTTTCACTCATTTCTGGTGGAGCTGTCTCATTAGCCACACTACCTGAGACAATTGCAGTAAAAGGAAAACTCCAAAGGAAAAAAAAATTCCTTTGACCCTCCATTAAGAGCTTGGAAGAAGTCTATCTCCCACTGAGAACAGGTGAATGACAGTTTTGCCTTCATGCTTAAATATAATTCCCATTGACTCAGGTAAAAAAAAGGAAACAAGGGTAAGAATAGTCATTCAACAATCTAAATCAAGATGCACTGGCTTGGAAATTAAAAGCCCTTGCTTACCATGTCATCAGCAATGACAAGGCTATTTGCACTGCAGCAAGGAAGGCAGTGGCTTGGTGGGAAAACAGAAAGAAGCAAACCAGAGGCAGTCACTCCTTACTAACCTCAGTGCTCTTCTCACTTGTAGCTTGTGGTCTTTAAATCCTAGTTTTGTTATTGTATGTTAGAAAGTGTTTGCTGTCCTGATCGAGCAACACATGCAACAAATAAACTGTGGGTGATTCAGAGGAAACAACAACGCAAGGGTTGCACAGTGTCTGAGGGCAGGGACTGCATATGGCTGAAGATGTTTAAACCAGCAATACCAGTATGAGATACTGATGAGCACAGAAGGTTAGTGAAGACTTTCCTTTTAACCGGAGGATGTTCCAGAATCACTTACATTTGGATATGCAGCACACTAATGGACTAAGCACCACTTGTGGTTTTTTTAGTAAGTAATTGTAATATACTGTTCCTTTTGATCACAAAATACTACAAAATTAGAAATACAAACAAAAGATTATGTCCAAATCATGGTAACTGTACATTTAAGACAATGTGGAACAAATTATTACAGTTCTGAAAAGCACTTTGACTGCTGAAAAAAAAAAATATGATGTATAGTTGTTTTCAGAAGAGTATCTATATGCTGAGTTATATATTTCCCTTTAAAGCCAGCATCCATTGCTTCACATCCTATAGCTTTTGTATTAATTTCAGAAAGAGCATATAAATTGTCAGAATATGGATCTGAAGTGATCATAAAACCTGGTGATTTTATGGTACTTCTCGAAAAAAAACAAAACCCTGTTGTTATGCCAGTTATTTCCAGAAAAGGTTTGGCGCCTGTTTTCTGGAAGGCACGCTGAATTGCCAACTAATTGCATTCACACTATTTGCCATGTCATCAATGGGGACCATTTATGGATGCATGCAGCTAGATTAAAATCAATTTAAAAGATGAGTTTGCTTTATCATGTATTTTTATTTAGTTGGGCAGCTGCTTTTTGAATGACACAGAAGAGAGCCTAGGAACCAGTTATATTCCTTCTGAATAAACCAGTTGCTATACTCTTAAGCTCTTTCATGGGTGATGCATTTCATAAAAAAGGCATTTCAAAGACAGTGTACAAATTCTGCCATGCCTGAAGTCCTCTCCCAAAACTGGGAAATCTTTACTCTCTGTACTGCAATAATTAAAAGCAAAATCTCTAGATAAAGCAAGGGAATTGATAAATAAGTACTGGTAGAAATTATACAGATATGATTATGAAGATAGCATTGGAATGTGGGAAAAGTGGTTTAAAAAAGAAAGAAATGGAGAACTTCAATGAAGAGTAGGAAATATTAGAGGAAGGCTGACATTGTCTTCAGCCTTTTTCCTCTAATATTCTCCTTTCTCTTGCTTTCCTGAAACTGCTGTACATATTGAGCCCTTTGGGATAAATGACATCCACTTACACAGCTTCTTCATCTGTCCTGTAAAGTAAATAAATATTTATTCAACTTCAAATTTATCGTGAAGCATTAAAATTCCTTTTATGATTCAGGTTGTGCTGCAAAACTCTCCTAGGAACTGAGACGATGAAGCACAGCAGCACGGACACTGCTTCCACTCATCAAACAAGAAATATTTCAGCATTGCTTGAAGCTTCATCAAATGTCATGCAGAGCTTCCCAGTATGTTTATGCTGGATTGTTTTGCTACACAGAAAGTTTTGGGTTTTCTGTTCTGTTGAACTCTCAGTTTTGGTTGACCTTGCAACTGACACCAACTACAACACTGGCAAGACAGTGATGATTAATTGCAAAGTATTTATACAGTAGGTAAAAGCAAGGGAAATCATAGAATTCCCTCAGATTGCACTGGGATCTTCTATATCAACTCTTTTTGAATAAAAATGAACTAACAGGATTGGTTCTTTGGCTGTTGAGTGAATTTTTTGTTGTGGCAGCTGTCTACTGAAATCCCCTGTAGAACGTGCCAGTCTTTTGACAGGCAATCCAGAAATTAAAATATAAAGATGTTGTAAACCACTATGGCTTCGTATGGTTTTGCTCAATTATTGTTTTGGGATTTGGTTTCTTCTGGGTTTTTTTGTTATGTTTTTGGGTTTTGGTTTTTTTTTGCTTTCTTCTGAGGGGTGGGAACGGTGATTAACTTTTTTGGAATTGAAGGTGATGGCATTCTTCCAGTTGGTATTCAACATGGAAAAAAGCAAAGAACTAACTCCAGTGTGAAAGAAGTGGAAAAACTTCCTTTGGTTAAAGCTAGAAGAGCAATCTTAAAACATAGGTGGAATAGCAAACACAGTGATGATTTCTCAAAACATAATGAAACAAAGGTTTCATTGTTTATATAACTAAGAGATGTGGTGTAAAGTTATAACCAGAAAAGATACAGAATGCAGAAAAATGACATGGTAAAACTGCGGTGCTGCTGTTACCATATTTTAATCTTACTTGGCTTGTTTATTTATAGAAAGCAACTGTGAAAATGCACTACCCATTTATCGATATTCAGATTCTTTTGTGAATCCTGAGTAAAAGAATATTTTGATCTTAGTGAGCAAATAAGAAACCCTGGATCTCTTTGGGTCTAGCAATTTTAACTGTCAGAATACATTAGGAACGGAAAGGTACTGTGGCTTTCATACTTCTCATACCTCTAAACCTTCTAAAAATATATATACAATGTATATCAAGATACTTAATTTCCTCCTCAATACAGACTTGATCTTTAGAAAGCAGCTTTAGTACCTCTACCATTAGCTGATAAATTGTATTCTTCACTTGTAGCGTTTTGCCAGATAACACTTTGAAATAATAAAAAGCACTACAGACAAACTTTCTTCCAGAATCTGGTATTGAAGGGTCATTAATAAGGGAGATATGCTATTGGGCATACACTGACTTTTCTTGTCTTTCCTTTTTATTGTGTGGGCTTCCAGCCCAAGAGGGCTCCCTACACCTCTTTGAATCAAAACAACTGACCCAACAGCTAACTCATGTTAAGCTTTCAGGGTTCCCTTTACCACTTCCTTTCAGTTCTCCCACTTCAGTGATATATTCTTACAGTAATATGGTGAAGCTCTTATGATTCAAGAACATAATTTGTTAAAGCCTCCTTCCAGACACCAGAGCTTAATCATACATCTTTAAAGAAGAGCCCAAGTGGAGGACATGCCTAACCTCCAGCAAAGAAAGTGCTTTTGAAATCCCGGTTGAACAACTCTTAGTGTTTTTTAATAAACATTCCTGCAATTTGGTTGCATGGTTCAGCTGTCCTGAGAAGCTTCAGCAACAAGGTATGAACTTGGAAGATAGGATCAAGAATGAGGTCGTTCTGTTTATGTTAAGTATGTTTAGTTAAGACTGGCTGAGCTCTAGTCTAGGATCTGCTATAATCGATGGAGAAAAATAGGTACCTCTGAAGTGTGCTTCCTTTTATTTTAAGGATGTGAGGTATTTTTCCCTTGCTTGATGTAGCTCTTTCTCTCCATTGGGTTAAAGGAATGAATGAGTCACTTATTGTGAGATGATTAGCTTGTTGTAGCATTTAATGGGTGAAAAGAATCTCAGTTTAGATGTCTGAAAAGGAGGCATATAGGAATATCTTCTAGGAAAACCTGAATCTAACACTGAGTGCAGTTCCACACTATCTGGCGTAAGTGCTTGAAACAAAAAAATTCATTGATTACAGAAATGAATTTATGTATTGTGTATGTGCAGATCAAGCTGGCCTTTTTAAACATGAAAGAAATACTGAACAAAAACCCCTAATACCACTTGTTCTGTCTCTATGCCTAAGTCTGCTATGCATGAACTCCACATTGAACAATTCTTCCTAAACAGTAATTCAGACTGATAAATTCTGTGGTTTCTCTTGCCAATTAGCTCTCTTGCCAGGTAGCTCTCTTCCATAAATTTGCCATTAATTTAGCTCTACTCCAAAAGGGCTACAGCATGATACAACTGTGTTACTAAACCTTCTAAAAGACAGTAATAAAAACCATAATAGCAATTAATTGAAATCCAGGATCGAAACTGTGAAAAAGGCAGTGATTACTTTTGGCGTGATCCCATAGTGTGCAGAAAATCTAACAGTTGGTAAAGACACTGATCTACTGAAAACCAGATTATAGCTAGAATAATTGTCCAGCAGATTTTGAACATCAGAGAAAATAAAAACCATGTGAAACAAATAGGGACAGGGTATATTGCACATGAAAACAAAAGTGAAAATCAAGAATGCGCTTTTTCAACTGGTATTATTTCTTCTTTGTGTTTGCAGGAAAATGCATAATCGAAGAGGAAAGGCTTTTCAGACAAAAAGCTCTGTAAAGGTGTCACCTCATAGCTGTCATTACAGCCACAGAAATCCACACCTGTTAAGAAAAAGCCTATTATCTTAAGGTCTGCAGCTAAGATTTTGCTCTTGTAATCCTTTTGACCTTCCTTTTAATCAATGTTCAGTAATCTGTATTGAAATACCAGTAATTTAACAATGGTAAAAGGATTTCAGACTTGTGCTTGGTCAGACATCTCCCCTTCTTTGCTTTCAAAATCCACAAGTTATGCAAAATGATCATGGTAGTACAAATGAAAATACATTTGGTTGAATTGCTGGCATGAGTGGGGGGTAAAGCTCAGCAATGTTTTTAGTATAAGAAATTCTTCCAATACTATAAAAGGTATAATTTTGCAGGAACTGACAGAAATTGTCTACTTAATGTGGTAGGATGTTTTGAGCTGCCTGCACTATGTTCCATACTCATTATTATTTGACACAAGATAGCAGTCTCAGTCTAAAATCCAATTAAGACAATGCCACAAGAAAAATCCCACCTCTAAAACTTTTTACCATCACAACAGGCACAGCAAAAATGCCCAAGATGAAACAGAGGTCTGAGAAAGAACTGTTCCTTGCAGTTAACGAAGGCTCCTTGAGAGGGGAGGTGAAAATGCTGAGTGAAGCTAGGGAAGGAAAACAGTTGCTCATGTCACATCTCTACTGCAGTAGGGACACACATCATGAAAGGCTGTTCTTCTATAAGGCAGAAATTCAGTAACAGCAAGAATATCAGAATGCAGAGACAGCTTGCTCCAGAGTACTATATCAAGTTAAAAATAAAATCACAATTCATTCCTTCACTTTGGTTGTAATATCTTTCAGGTATAGAAATGGTGAAATAGTATTTTCAAAGCCAGATCTAATGTGAAACAGAATCTGACAGATCTGATATGATACATCAAGGTAAAGCAGAGATTGAATGCAGTTTCTTTGAAAAGTGATGAAAATCTACTATAGTTTTTAGTACCAGTGGTGTGATCCTCAAAGGTATCACCACCAGCTACTGAGCAATTCTGATCTTATTCCACTCCCTAGCCCCAGTTCTCAGATATGCAATTTCAGCAACAGAGGAAAAAGATGAGGAGATGAGATGAGTGTTGAATCACCAATACTTTGTACTCCAGCACTCTGACAGAGGCTGAGACTGTGTCCTCAGCAGCAAAAGATGGTGGGAGTCCCCAGGCTGCTCTGCCTGAAGCTGTGATTCCTGTGATCCTCCTCAACAACTAATCTCTCCTTGTCAGAAGCCACAAAAGTGATGCCAAATACAGCCCTAGATTCATTCTCTCTGTAATCACCTCTCCTGGCCTAAATTCAGTCCTTGAGAGATACCACCCTTTAGGGGCTGTAAATAGACTCACACTGTACTACACCCTCTGCTCTGGCTGTAGGTTACTCCTGGCACACTGTTGTTGTGTCCTGGCTTGTTGTTGTGACCATCGGGTTGCTTCATTTTTGTAGAGCAACCTAAAAAAAAACCTTAATGTAACTGAATAGTGCTTCTTGCTATTGACCTCCCCCAGCAGAGGAGGATGTACTCAGTCATTTGTCCCTCAGCTACCCAAAGCAGGACATTGGCCACCGTGCACGTTCCTGCAGAACTTGTGACTTCTCATGGAAACTGGGACAGGCTGTATTGCCATGGGCTTCAGCTGGCAGAAAATGAAGGACAGATCACAGCACCTAAATGAAAGGAAGCCTTTGTTTGGCATGATAAAAGACTAATCAGAAGTTTGCTACCACATCCAATACTTTCAAATGTCACAATGGAACATTCGAGAGGGCAATTCCAGCAGCCTCACCTATAGTCTTGACATATCTGTCTGTAAAGGAATTTCTCATTCCTGCTCACATCCTTTGTGGATGTGAGATGCAGCATTGACCAAAGGTAAAACTGATAAAGTTAGGATATTTTCAAAGAGCAACAACAAGCAATGTTCTTACAGACTTAGTATTTGCAGAGAACCACAACGTAGAAGATTTGAATTGAGATCTTGGGAAAGGGTATCTAACTGAGATAATGCCTCTTAATATTTGAAAATAACAACATTAATAATATTCTATCTTACAACAAAAATAAAGGCAAAGCACAACACTGCTCTTTAAAAAAAAAAATATATATATATCCACCAGTACTACTGCAAATAGTAAGAATACAGTTGTTTAATAATTTATTGAGCTTTCAGAAATAAGTCTGAAAACCTCCTGCTAATAACCTTCTGATCTCAATTTTTTGGTAAGAGAGATGTTGTACCAACTACCCTGCTGCTTGCTACCATAATTCAAAGAGATTTAGTACCTGTGATCACTTGGGGGAAACTCCAGTTTCAATCCAAAACTTGCAGCAAATCAATATAATCTGCATTACAATACATGTTCTGATTCAAGTGACAGGATACTTTTTAATGATCTCCCACGGTGCATTACTTTCATGTTTTATTGTTGAAATGTTATTTCAGTACCAGTAATTTCACATGGAAAAAAAGTCTGCTTTTGTTTTTGCCAGTGTCAGCTGCTTTATTTCAGCATTGCCTGTTATATAACATTTTCCACCAGCTCCACCTTTACCACAGAGATACATGAAAGGATTTATGTTAACCTGTGTCACTAATTTGTGTCACTAATTACACAAATATGCATTTTTCAAAAAAACACACCAAAAAACCACACAAGGATAACACCACCAAAAAAAAAAAACCTGCCCAAAATGAGCTGTAGGAAATACATAAGTGATGTTTCTATCATATTTGTACAATTTCTACCTACCCACTTATTTCTCTTCCTTGTCACTAATAGAGAAAAGGAAAGCCTACTGACCAAAAAGAATTCAACTTCCATTTTCTTCAGCACAGTAGCAATCCTTTCCTGGACAATATGATACTAATGTCTGATGTTAGTTTCTGAAGCCTTATCAGAACTGCCCTCTACATAATATCTTGAATCCATCTTCACTGAAGAGAATAAAAAAAAGAAAAATTAGAGGAGTGACATAAATACAACAATATAGTAAGTTGCCTACATTTCCTGATTATTTTTAGCATTGTGTATTTGCTCAGGATACTATAAAACATTGTCCTCTCACATTTTAAGAGAATAGTATATTCTACATGGTGGCTGAAAATCACTAGTTATTAAGACATCAAGCTTTCGTCTGCATTTTAATTTATAAGTCTCAAACTTAAGAAATTTGGGCAAAAAATTATTACTTTTTCTCAGAAACAGCCATGTATGTCCAAGGTCATCCAGAAAGTCCATGGCACAGCCTGAGTTAGAACACCATTTTCTTGAGTATTGGTACTTATCTACAGTACAGATGTTAAGAATATTAACGAAAGACAAATGAGAAAAAAGGTTTACAATGACTTAAAGAGGGTGCCTCTAGATCCTAGCGGGCTTACAGGAAGGTTGGAGATGGACTGTTTTCAAGGGCTTGTAGTGATGAGGGTAATGGTTTTAAATTAGACAATAGTAGATTTAGATTGGATGTTAGGAAAAAAATCCTTACCATGAGGGTAGTGGAAAAATACAACAGGTTGCCCAGGGAGGTACCTGAGGCCTCATCCCTGGAGATGCTCAACTCGATCAGGCTCTGAGCAACCTGGTCTAGTTGAGGATTGCTTACAGCAGAGGGGTTGGACTAAATTACCTTTACTGGTCCCTGCCAACCCAAATTATTCTATGATTCTATGATTATGATACAGCCCTGCAATTTGACTCCTTACAAATAATGCATCTATAATGCCACGGAGTTATAATATGCACAGGAAAAGGTAACAAAAGTAAGAGTACAGAGAAGCAACTGAAAATAATTATGAGACAGAAAAAAAAGTAAAATAATATTTTATATATACTAACTTGGGATATTCAGAAATTTAAATTCAGCTGTCAGAGGTGTAATCTGCAAGAACAATCTTTCTGCATAAAACATCATCAGGTGTAGTGTGACTGGAATCAGTACTAAATGCCTCCACCTACAACAGAATGTAGTGACACCCACACATTTGAGAGATTTTTACTTTCAACTAGATTTAATCCCATCCCAATGCCTGAATTTGCTTCCATAACAAGAGCACATGAAGTTTGTTCCTGGCAATGTGAGTTTAGTTTGATCCAAATGGTACCCAGTTTCATTCTGAACCACAGCCATGAAGTTGGGAATGAACAGAAGATTCACTTCAAAAGCTTCCCCCTGATGCAAACTTAAGCACTATTACAAATGCATTGACTATTCCTTGCAGAGAAAAACAAGCACATCAGCTAAGTATGCTGATGAGTTCTGACAAAGGACATTTAATGAGGAATAAGAACATGAAAAAAGACAAAAGAAAACATCATATATCAGGATATAAAAGACCTTAGAGGATTTATTATACTTATAACATGCCAAAAAAAAAAGAAAAAAAAAAAAATTCCAAGCCTTTTGAAAGGCAGATATATCCTTGTCTTAAAGGAAATTCTTGATTCACCTTCAACCATTGTAATGCTCCTGGTGACAGACTGTGAAAGAATAACTATGCTGCCAAAGAGTTAGAGTGGCTGACTTGTTACCATATCACATCTTTCATGTCATGAATATCCACAGCTCTATAAGAAATCACTCTGGAATCAAAGAATGAAGCCTCTACAAAGTCCTGTGGGAAACAGCATGAGTAGTCTCTGATTCTGATTTTTTCACTGGCCATGCTTATTTTAGTCCTGTTTTCCAGCTGGCCGATCAGAAAGATACACAGATCAGGAAAGCACTCATCTCTCTGAAATTCCCCTTTTCTGCCTTTCATGAGCAAGTCTTTTTTCCATTTTAGTTTCCATGAGAGTGCTAATGGAAACTCATTTTGGACTAAAATTATTAAGGTTAATGGATTGCTAATGTATATTATGAGCAAAATTTTATGAGTCAAACCCTCAGATTCACATATTCACAAACAGGTGGAAGTAGATGTGGAGAGAACATTAACAGCAAAAATTGATTTCTGTGCACAAATCTAAGCAAAGTTACTGTGCTTCTATATGGGGAAGAAAAGGAGCAGGCACTGACTGCTATGAAAAGAGTCAAACAAGACACAGCAAAAATGCAGCTTTGATACACATTTGTGATTTATAATGTTACACATTTACTGCTGTGGAATAGCTTCCACTTGTAAATCTGTCTTTATCTACTTTCAGTGTAATGTTGGCCAAAAAAAATAGTTACATTCTTTCGTAAGTATAAGAAAACTGTGAGATCATCTCAGGTGTCTGCATGGAACTACAAAAATATTCTCCTGTTTTGCTCTGGGAGCTAGAATATATGGTTCCTATCTGCTTCACTTCAGTAGGATGAAAGCTAAAGTATCTGTAGGGATTCAAGTACAGCATTTTGCAGAGAAAATATGAACTCACAGACAGCTCTGGGAGGTTCCAGTTTAACCAATGTATACGTGCTAGTTCTGTGTAGATCATTGCTGAAAAAGATTGCCAAAAGTTAAGAGAAGGGACAATTATTAAAAGGGCACAGAAAGTGCTTATCACGGTATATTTTAAAAGATAACCTATTGCTCTGTCACTGAAATAAAAAAATAAATTGCAAAATCACATCTCTGGATTAAGCACAAAGATGTTTTATGCTCATCACTTGCCCATTCTGAAGCAGCAATTAACCAAGAAACATTATTGAGACCCTGTATTAATATAATTGACAGAATAATTGAAGAAAAAACAAACAAACAAAAAAACCCCAAAAAGACTATGCTACTTTAAAAACAAGCTTTACTCCAAAACTAGAAAAAAATATGTGCAGGTTGGTTGGTTGCTTCATACTCTACATTCATTTTGTCAGCACTTCCTGAAATACAAACTGGGAACCCTGTTCTTTTATGTAACAAAATTCCCAGTGAAATGTCTACACAGTAGAGTTTGCAGCATGGCAAAGGTGTGTTGGATCTTTTCCAGCTGGTTCAACAGCATGTCTGCAAATATATATATCTCAAATCCTAAAGAATATGCTTTCTTTGGCATACACATACAATATCCTCTGAACCTTTCCATGTTCATCTCTCACTTCACTGCTGTGCTTAGACAGTAAGATGAGAGACATTAAAAAGATGAGGTTTCTATTTATATTTTATTACTTGTGTCGAAAGTGTTTTATGTTATTAAGGTGTAGGGGGATTATATTTAATTTACTGAGCTCCCAAAAAAATCTATTCCAAGTAATTACTTCAACTATGTGAAGAGAAAAGGAAATGTAGTCTTAATCAATAACATTCCTCATTTAGTGTTCTCTGTATGGCTCATGCATTTGACCCTTTTTTAAACCCTTGGTGGTATAAATTCACTCCACAAATGCAGTGGGGTACAATCTCTTCACAGAAGAAACAAACTTTTGAGAATGAGAAGCAACTCACTCTATTTGTCAAATCCACTTTTCTTATCTCCATACGGTGAGAAGTTTCACGGTTGCATTTTTCTACTGGAAATGCCTTCATAGCTTGTTTTTTATTCAATGTCTCATTGTCGCTGTAATACTTCAAAAAATGGTCACCTGGTCTCTCTCACGCTTAGAGTGATGCACAAATACTAGATAAGTTTTATCCAGAATAGGCAAAAATCTCTGGAGTGTGAGCCAGAAAAGCATGCCCTTTCTACTTAGTTCTGTTTTAAGTATACCCCATATAACCTCTTCATATGTTGCACAGTTCCTGGACATATCTTGCTTTTATTATTATTATTATTGTTATTGTTATTGTTATTATTATTATTATTATTTATTATTGCTATTATTGTTGTTGTTGTTGTTGTTTTGTTGTTGTTGCTTGCTAATAATAATAATAATAATAATAATAATAATAGTTTTTTGTTTGGTTTTATTTTAAATCACAACTGGTAGATAATCTTTCTTTCCGCTTGGGACAAATTCTCTCGCCAAGTTACAGAAAGTATTATGAGATTTTTATTAAACTTCTTCCACTATATATATGATACCTAACTAGCTCACTTCAGTTCTGACTAACACAGCAGTTTAAAAGTGTTTGCTCCTACATCTCTTTTAAATGAGCATCACTTCCTCATAGGATATTCAAAGTCAGCAACAGGGTACACTCTTCCTTCCAGCTATGGCTTCTATAATAGTTGTCAGCTGTTTGGACACAGGATTACACACTTTCTTCAGAAGTCCACACTTGTCCCAGAGAGATCTTTTTCTAACAGGTCCCTTTGCCTGCTGACCCAGAGTCTGTTGCAGCAGTGCTTGCCTGACCTTCATCCGGAATTCCCACAGCAGCGTTAAACTCCGCAATCACCAAACATGATTTTACATGGCTCAAGAATTTCACCCAGCTCCCAGTTCAAGTAGTCGAACCAGCAGTTTTCTGTCTACTGAGAAAAGGAGATTGAGACATTTTTTCTTGGAAAGACAAAATTATTTTACCTTAGTCCTCCAGTGATTTGACACAAATGCCAAAGCCGCTCATTTGGTTTTTAAACTCAAGTCTTAATTACAGAGACAGAGAGTTGAGAAAGAGGGTGAAACCCTTCTATGACTACTGGCAGCTTTTTAGACTAAAAGATTTTTAAATGTAATACTTTTCTTTCAACAGAAAACACATAATGACTGGTACAATAACCTTCCTAAAAGCAGGTGTTTTTTCCAGACAGTGGACACAGTAATGTCATTTGGATAGGTCGATCAACTGAACCCTCTAAAGAAAAACCTGGGCCAGGTTAATTGAAACTTTCTGTTAAGTTTTATGTGATGGAAGGAGTTAAAGTCTTGGGATTTTTGCTGGTATTTCTCCCATCCCTGTAGGTAAATTTTTTTATTGTCAAGCTGTGAAACACTTAAAGAATCACGTATCTACCAAGTGAAAGGAATATAAACTTTAAAACTGAAACAGAAAATGAAAATTTTCATCTTCCACTGGAATCATATGATGCTTTGTTTTTATTTTAGATTCCTGAGATTCATTATTAATGTGACATTAATAATAATAAATTATATTTTTGAAAAAAGAAACAAAAGGCAAAATCTGTAGACTTCTTCACAGATTCTGCTGTAGACATTTTGGAGCAAAGACAGAGAAAATAGAAAAGATGAAACTGAATTAAGGGTCTTGAAGAAATACATTCTGGCATGATCAACCATCTGTTTCTCACAGGAGCCACCCCACTCCTTCTCTAGCTGTCTCACACATATGATAATCTGCACCTCTCCCATCCTGGGGACTAAGAACCCAACTTAAAGAATAATGTTTCCATATGCTCCTGTTTAGGTCATCTAGCTATCTAATTTGTGTTCTGTCCTCCAATGGAGGTGAAATCAAGTCATGCACAGAATCACTACAGAGCCTATGAGTTACCCAATTCCTGCCTGAAACGGTGTAAAGACAAAACTCATTCCAACTTAATGACAGGAATTTTGTTAAGAAAATGCAGAGCAGAATACACATTAGATGTAAATTTATGTGGCTCATTAACTGTAATGGTCCCACTTCTATGTATCGCAAGGGAAAGATCAAGCCCATATACTTTTCTATCTTATTTTCACAAATCACTTAAAACCCTTCTTCAAATAAAAATTAAAAAAACAAAACAAAAGAAAAGCAAGAAAAACACTGATGCTGTATGGTGCATGGTTTACAAATTTCTCAGGTGCCAAAACCTGGAGATAGGGTTCTGTGTGCCATTTGGCAACCCTGCACGAGGTTTAATGTCAAAAGTTCACTATTCTGAACTCTTCTCCACTCCAAGCTTCAGATTTTCCTAACAAGCTTGTTAAAATATACCAAAAAATTAAGCAGCCATGGCAAATATTTCCATGCCCCCATACTCAATACATGAGAACTGAACTGTCACATTCCTAAGCCAGGATGTGACAACAAAATTGCTGTTCCCCTATCAAATTTAACAATGCCAATACCATGTTTTGGTTTTGTTTTTAGATACATAAATATATTTTTTTCCCTCGGCAGTGTTTGCAACTCCTTCCAGTTTCATAGAGTCTCAGAACACAGTTAATACACTGTATGTCTCTTCAAGAGCATTGACAACAGCATCAGCAGAGATCCTGTGATGCCCCAGGTTCCAGGTGGCACAGGAGAAGGGAAGGACTGATGAGATTTGTACTGGTTCTTCAACTGGCTCGTTGCATGAGCAGCTTTGGGACCACTCTGCTGTACACCAGCTGTCAAATACAGAATGGGGAGAGTAGCAGAGCTTTACTTCCACAAAAATATCAAAGTTTAAAAATCTTTCAACATTCAGCATTGGAACTAAAAGGAGATCCTGCAATAAATGAAGGCAATACTGAGCAGCCATAGTCTTGAGATCTGAACAATTCTACAAGATCTGGGAGACCAAGTTTTAAAATAAGCATAGCAGAGACCTGAGTTTCATGTGCTATAGAGGTGTTATACCAGCAGCTATCCCAGGATAACATCAGTGTCAGTGATGGTATGTTATTCATTTTCAAAATTCTACCCATTGATTGTGCTGACAAAGAACTATGTTTTCTGAAAAAACATTCTGGCAGAAAATGTCTGTGCCAATTTATTGCTTACACACACAAACCCACAACTTCTTGCCTAGTCAGTGCTGCTGCACTGTCAGTGCTGGGCACATTGCACAAAAGTCACTACTAGCTTGAATGATACTGTATTCTAGACCTTTCTGGCATAAGAACTATATGTCCCAGAGGATCTGGACTACTAAATTAAACTCTGAGTGACAAAAGTGCTGTAAGAACACACTAGCTACCAATCTACCTTTAAATAATCTGAGACACATAACTGCCAGTATGGACTATGTTCATTCAGACAGTCTGGTTTATAAAAATAAAAAATAAAAATTTTGCAAATCTCTTCCTAGTCTAATACTCAGACAAAGGAATAACTTTCTACAATTTCATAATAATTTTTTTTTCCCAGTGCAGCAAACTGCATTGTTGGTTTTGAAGCTGATCGTGGGACCCATTAATACCATTAATGGCAGTTCCAAAATGTCTTCCAACAGTCCAATTCTCTGTCTTATTTTTTTAACCAATAGGTACTGTACATCCTTTACCTCAAGATTCTTAAGGCACCTGAAGAGGCTGATTATAATATTTTGTTATTTTCTGGGGACGGGGTTTAAACCCAACATTGTGTGAACAGGTTCAGATTTCCTTTTCTTAGGTTTCACTAAGTTCACAAAAATGCCAGTATGCACCAATGAGAATTATATCCCAGAAGGAAATCATGACTTGATATAATTAGGTTCTTGACAACCTGTGGCAAATCGCAAGCTCGCAAGGCATTTACAGAGAAAAACACATCCTATGTACAGCTGAAACTCAGAAGTGTGCCACCATTTTTCAAAATCAGTAGTCCTGGAAAGGCAAGGATGGATCAGAGAAAGAATAAAGCAGTGCTCAGTAGTGCTTAAAGTAAAATAAGAAGAAACAACAAAGGGAAGTCCACAAATTCAGGAATAAGGCAGAAATGGAAACAGAATCATCACAGTGAATATTTGAGCATAGCCCAGGGAACGAAAGTTCTCCAGAACTCATCTGAATAAAATGTAGTAACTGCACTGAGACGCTGAATCTCAGCTCACTGTGACCTGACTGACCTTCCCCAACTACTTCCTCAAATTCATCCTCCACTTCTGCCTCCTAGGAGGGGAAAGAATGAAAGAAAAAGAACAAAAGAAAACAAGATGGAATCAGAAGGGCGCATGAACAGGAAGAAGGAATCTCCATAAATGCACTGAGTTTACACAGCACTGACCATTTGGCATGATTAACAACAGCCCTTTTCTCCACCACGTCCGTCTGTCTGTCAGAATCGCTCCCAACACGCACAGCTGTACCCACACACCTTCAGTGTTCTCCTGGGCTCCTCTGTGCCCTTGGATGAGCACCCTTCTGAGGAGAGCTCCAGCCACAGCTCTCCTCTGGTTGCTCTCCAATGGTCTGGCACCTTCCAGGTCATCAGCATTTCCTGATGGCTGTACTTTCCCCATGACACTCCTTATTATGAAGGACACTGCAAAGGTCTACACCAAGAGGATGAGATATTAATTTTACAGCTAAGAGAAGTTTTCTCCTACAAAAAAAAAAAAAAACCAACTCATTAATAAACTCATAGAATCATTTAGGTTGGAAAGGATCCTTCAGATCACGAAGACCAATAGTTAATTGACAAGTCCCACTTAACCATGTCCCTAAGCACCACATCTACACATCTTTTAAATACCTCCAGGAATAGTGACTCACTCACTTCCCCGAGCAACCTGTTCCAGTATCTGACAGCCCTTTCAATAAAAAAAATTTTCCTCAAATCTGACTAAACCTCCCCTGGCACAACTTGAGGCCATTTCTTTTTGTCCTATGACTTGTTACCTAGGAGAAGAGACCAACACCCACAGTGCTACAACCTCTTTCCAGGTGGCTGTAGATAGTGATAGTGTAGATAGTTTCTCCTTTTGTCCAGGCTAAACCTCCTCAGTTCCCTTATCTGCCCCACATAGATTCTTCAGCAGCACAAAACTTAATAGCTGAAGAATTCAGAAATGGTTTTAGTGCTTAAATATTCAACAAAAAAGAGTATTATGGAACAAGACACAGTCAGAGGACTTTCAATATGATCTTCCTGTAGATGTTATTTTTTGTTGTATTTTTTAATAGGAAATCCCCAAACAGCAGTTCTCAGCACTGATTGATTTAAGTGATACTGAAAACACAATTCTATCTCATTTGTTGGAGCTTCTTACAAAACAAAAGGGGATTAATAGAGTTGGGAGATGGGGAACAGAATATGATTTTATCCATGTAGCTGGAGGAAGAAACAATGTGAGAATAAACAACAGATTAGCAAAAAGATAGTTGCTAGGATGAAGGGCTTTCCATATGCTTTCTACTGATGCCTGCTCTAGTGAGAGGCATTTTGAATTGTTGCTTACATTGACATGGCAGGCTTTATACTGAACACAGTAATTTTCTTTTTTTTGCCTTGTACATGGCAATGGTATTCTTTCCTAAAAGTTGCTCTAGACAAGATTACGGAGATACCTGAGTATACATGCAAAATGAAAAGTGAAAAATGAAAAATACACTGAAGGTGATGCACAAGGGCTTTTATAGATAATAGTCATAGTGAAGTTTGTATTACCTGACTTCAGACCTCTAAAAATAAGTTCTGATCTAAATCAGAAACTATATGCTGCCAGTGTTGAGTGGAGGCAAACAGCTTTATCCTGTGGACAACTCATCTCAACCAAGGACACAAGTCTGAACTGGACAGATGCTTCTGCAGAACAATTCACTTTTTCCTCCTCCATTTCAGCTGCTTACAGCTTTATTTTGATGGGTCATCTTTAAATACATAGATCCATTTACATGCCACTTCCTAGGGAACGGGAGACTGGCTTTTCTTGGTCCTCTCTCCTCAAAATCTTTGCAACAGGTCTCTTCAGAAGGCAGACACACTTCCTTTTGAAAGGTATCAAATCATCTACGCACCTGTCTCTATGAGATACAGATTTAGAAGTTCGATAATTATAATGTAATTGTTTTTACTATTTCACTTTCAATCTTAGCAATTTTCAGTTCAAGGAGAGAAAAACAAGCTGAATAAAGGAGGAATTGCCTTATTTTATTACTTTCCTTTATATTTTATTTGCACATACAACTGTGATACATATTTTAAAAGAGAGCAATTCCAAGATCTAGACTGTAAGAGCCTGTTTTATCAGCACAATTATTTCAATGAAAGGTAAAAGTAGTGCAAACTGTATGCTGGAAAAGCCAGTTCAAGGACTGAGGAGAACATTATTCATCTCTACCAAGTCAGTGCCAATTAGTGCAACCAGTAACAAACTACAAAATGGTTTAGGAACCAAGCAAATACTCACAATGTTGCCTTTTAATAAACTCTTCTGTGAATGACTGGTAGGAAATGTTTTTATGTTGGTGTACCTAATGGCCCTTTTGTATACAATAGAACACCAACAAATTAGTCAGCTAATGAAGCAACACTACATCATAAAAACAAAATTTAAAACATAGATAAAATTTCACAGTGATATTCCTAATTCATAGTGCTTTATCTATTTTTTTACACAGATATTGACGTAACAGCAAACACTTCATTCACAATTCACTCGTCTCAATTATCTTGAGATTTCTGCAGTTAAGAACTCTGACCTTAATTAAATTCTCTAACTTGGATGTTAGCATTGATACTCAGGTACAGTTATCCTCCATATTCATCCATTCCTCATTTGTAAGTAAGTTTTTAATTTAAACTCTTACAGGAAATTAAGGTTTTTACAATATACTTATTAAAATTACCTCTCTCTTTTTCCTTGCAAAAAGCATTGTTTTGAAACGGAGTTTGATTTTGCTTTGACTTGGTAGACACAAGATCTTACGAAGATTAAATAACACTACCACCTTCTCTGTCATTACAGTCATCATGCTGCTTTTTACCTCATTGGTTTTATCAGACTCAGAATTCGTATCACTTTTACACTTCAGACATAATTTCTCAGGCATCTAGATGTGGATAATTACATATCAGAGAAGTTAAATTAAATTATGAAAATGGAAGCTTTGATCTTCTGTTCCCACATTGCTCAGGAACACTACTGAGGCCTTCACAATACTGTGCACTTTCTCCCCTTTTTACTTTTAAAATAGCTTCTTTAAATTTACATTTGCTACCAGCTCTTAGAATACAGGAACAGCCATACCATGTTTTTTGAGGAAGTAACAAGGCATTTCATTCCTCCCACCCTTGTCTCCATAGCACCCGTGGGATGCTTTTCTTTCCTGCCACAGAC
This sequence comes from Heliangelus exortis, assembly GCF_036169615.1. Classification (NCBI taxonomy): domain Eukaryota; kingdom Metazoa; phylum Chordata; class Aves; order Apodiformes; family Trochilidae; genus Heliangelus; species Heliangelus exortis. Next base: position 63,372,905 of record NC_092424.1, read on the forward strand.
TGCCAGTTAGATTCATCCTCCAGTTTGGCAAGTGCTTTAAACATGGCTCTTCTCCTTGATGCTCTGCTGCTTTGTATCTCCATGGCACTTCTCTCCCCTGATAATGCAGAAAATTGCTCTTATCGTCTCCCTATTCATCTCTGCCTGGGAAAGAGACTTACTGAGACTTATTATAGAGATGACTCCAAAGGGTCAGTGATCTGTTAGCAGGCACCTCAGTGACCAATTGGGTCAGGAGTCAGGACTGAAATTGGGAAGCTGAACAGAAGGAAATTAAGTGTGAGGATGGTGAGATACTGGAAGAGGTTGTCCAGAGAAGTGTTCAGTGTCAGGTTCTATGGAGCATCCTGGTCTAGTGGAAGATGTGCCTGCCCTTCCACTAGGGCTTGGAACACAATGAACTTTAAGGTCCCTTCCAACCAAACCATTCTATGATTTGATGATTTTATGATTCTATGAAATCTATTCTTATGATTCACTGTTGACTATGAACAGTAACCACAGGCAGAAGAGATGTAATCTCGATATCATTCCTGCCCAACTTGATCCTGAGTTTGGCAACTCTCCCATATCAGTACTTGAAAACCTAACAGCATCAGACTCCTAAGGATTAAAATTGGTTTGTTACTGTCCCAAATGTTATATCGTGTCAACAGCTTCTTCTATGAAGCCCTATATTTACCATCACTCTTAAGCTGCAAAACTGTTGATCTGGGTCATACAGCCTAAAAATAAATGTCACAAAATACATAACAAAACCTCAAACCTTATATTCCTAAATCACTAAAGGTTTCTGTTGTTCAAAACAACATTTGAAGTCCCCATAGAGTGGAACAACTGCTTTTTCTATTAGGAGAAGATCATTTTCGTATTCTCTGTTTAAAATAGGAGGTGAGCATGTGGTCTCCATGCAGCACCCACATTAACATAGTGCATGTTGGCTTCAAAGGAGCTATTATGGAGTCTATAAGTTCAATGATCTGAAAAGCAATAAAGAGCTCCTTCTGTAGCCCTCACAGCCTATTGAGTAAATAGTAAGCATTTAAGAAAACTCCATAATTACATGTTTACACACTGGAGCCATTATGGGCAATGTAAAAAAAAGTACATGTATTTTTCTAAAAAAATTTCTTAATTACATTTTTTACATGATTACAGTTCCTTTATAGCCACTAAGGAATACCAGCTACAGAATATATACCCTGAAAATATCACAGTTACAGGCTGTATTTATATGCAGTGGAGATACCAGCTGAATATTTCAGACAACTTAAACCTAATATTTTAAATAAAATACATTGAAATTAAAAACATAGAAAAGGGTCATTTGGTCATTCTGAAATTCTCTACCATAAGCAATCAAGAAAGGTAAGGTGAATAGCTGCATTTACCATTCCAGAATTCAGGTGTGTGTGTGAAATACTGAGCCTTTAGGCCCAAGTTTGGTGAAGAATTATATAGCTCGATGCTAAATCAACAGGGAACCCCAGTTCTCTATCATTAGAGATTTTACGTCTTGGACTTGCTTCCCGGCCTGTGAAGAACATTCCTCTGCCCAGAACTGCAGCTGCTGTGCTCTGCTCAGTCACAGACTCTGGCTGCAAAAACAATCTGCTTAACCCCTACCTTATATAGAAGTTTAAATCTGAAGATTTAAGACCATGTATCATATAGTTGGAACGTGCCCATAAGCTGAATTTGTATTAGCTTGATACAGAGGTCCACGACTAAACCTTGCAGAAAAAAAAAAAAAAAAAGAACAGCACCCATTCAGGATGGGACCAACCATATATTTTTCATTTGTGAAAGCCACATAGGGAAGACCATCCATGTCGAGGTGACTGCCATGACTCACATGCCTTCAAAGAACCATTTGCAAATGAGCTCCATCACACAAAATGCTTCTTATACATGCCTGTACACAGACTGTAAAAGTGACAGAATATTCAGAGTTAAGAATAATTTAAAATATCATTTCAGTTCCCTTCTTCATATTTGGCATTGTAATTAAACTGCATATTGCTCCTATTCTCAAAATAACAACAAAAGCATTTTTAGTAGCTGAAGGGAATACTTCTAGGAATCTAACCCTAAAAAATACATCAGGGAAATGCTACAAGAACACCAACTGTGGTTTGGGATCAAAGATTTGCTTTTAACTTGCAAAAACTACCACAAAGAGTGGAGAGAATGCATTCTACTGACTAATCCAGCTTCATTTTCATGTGAATGAAAAAAAAAAAAAAATTCCCTCATTTTTCTCTCCCAGCAACTGTCAAATTATGGGTCATTTGGCATTATAATAATTCAGATGCTTTGAGGAATCACAGTATACTTGTACCTGAACTTCCAGAACTATCTCTCTTTTGTAATTACTTAGGAATACATTTACGGTCACGGTTACAAGCAGTGTTCTCAACCTACTGCTCCTCTGCAACATTACAATAGCCTTAATAATTTTGCCATAAGTCCATGCAGACCAATTAATGTAATGGCATTCAAATGAATACCTACTTAGGATAGCTTCACACTTATTTAAGATGCTGACTGGTAACATTTGCATTCCAGATGTTGAGAGAGCTAAGCTGTCAGACAGCTGTGAAGTTTAATGCACTGCTACAGTCATAGCAGATACTGTGCCGTATCTACCAGGTGCCACTAAATAACAGAAACACTGTAACAACCATGGATAATCTATAATGACCTAATAACAAAGACTGATGGGAAGTGCAGAATTCCAGTCAGGTCACTGATGTTTAACAACAAAATTATCTGCCATCGAGTAGTACTGTCATCTGTACATCACTGCTCAATAAATACACAGGAGAAGGAGGAATAAGATGACATTAATACCAATTAAAATGCAATTTAACCAGGAGTTCTGTTTAACTTGGTTTCTGGCATGGGTGTAGCAGGACATATTACCTTGACAGCAATTCTTTTTAATAGATGTATTTTCCAAAGGTCATTTTTGTAATGAATATGAATATTCTCTTTCAGTATATCTTTATTTGCCCAGCACCACCTACCATTTAGATACGCAGATAATACTTGCATACAAGACAGCAAAGACACTGTGTGCCAGATGTGTTATTTAACTCTTAGTGAAACCAGTATTAGGTTGGCACCTAAATACCTGATTGTTTGTGGGAAAGTTCTTCTTACTTAACAGGTCCATTTGCTGAAGTACACAGCATCATGACTGTTTTCTCTAGCAACCAAATGCACCACACTTCAGCCCCATGAATTCTGGAAAGATGTTTGTATTTATTCTGTCTTTTGCATCATTTTACCATTTTCTGCTACCTCTTTACTACACTGCTCCAGGATACTGATTCTAGAAGCAGCTTCATGCCACTTGATGCCTTTTCACAGGTAGGAATCAGCTGTAACTAGCCCATTCCAGTTCCAGGCAAACAAATTGCCATGAGGCAGGCTACAACATTCCATAGGGAAATTTCAAAGAAATACTACTGCAGAACCAGGGTGCAGCTTTATATTACATTCCACATGCACTAAAGCAACACGTAATCAACTGAGAAGAAAATGAAAACTGCACCTGAGTCCTATGAAACCTCCTGAGCTAACACAGACAGCACAACTTGGAGCTATTCATTCCTGAGTCAACAGAACTGCTTATTTTTGGATCTGCTAAAAACACACAGTTCTGAAGGAACCGGAGGCATGATTAATCTTGAAAACCTTTTAGCACTATTAACAATCCATTGTGAAGATCTCAGTCCTCAATGTCAAGTATGCTGCTCGCTCGTTAAAAAAGTATAGAAAAGTAATACTAATACTGCTTACAAAGTGTGCAGAGTACATAAGGCAAAAAGATGATATAAAATGGAACTTGGTTATGTCATTTTCAGATAATTGTTTTTCAAATCAGAACCACACAAAATCCAACACTACATCACAGGGAGGCTAGAAGTAACACATGGGAAAGGTTTTATACTTTGATTTACTACAGTTATTTCAGAAAGTGGTCTGACTATCAATAAAGCAGAGCTCTTCATCAATTCATGTTATTAAACAACGAATTCCACAGACTCTCTTCTACCACCAGTTACAATCACATGTAATGATGATTTACATAAAATGAACACAAATTTACACACTCACTAGCTGAAGAATCATGCTTATAGCTGGCCATCACAGTCTGTTCCCATCCCTGTGAGCTGGATCCAAAACCAGTGAAGACTCAGAGGTACTGTTTGACAAGTGTGCACACACCCACAGACAGACCATTGCTCTAGTTCAGTTTCAAGTGCTTATGCTCTTCACACTAAATGGAACTAAAATTCCTGTGGGCTGCTTGCAAGAGACTTTGGTCTTTTCAGAAAATTGGCTTTTCAGTTATTCATTTTAGCAGAGTTGCTTTCCTCTTCAAAAGAAAATTATTCCTCTCACGTAAAAGTATGTTTCTTTTTTCTCTCCAGAACACCAAGCCAAAGGAAAAACAGATTATTTATGTAAACTGTAAATATAACAGAGAAAGTAACAAAGCAAAACTGAAGCAAGCGACTTCAGGATATCAAGCCAACTAACCTTTTATACCTTGTTCTTGCTTTCTTATTCTGTGTAATATATGAGGATTATTGCGTGTTCACAATTAGTCCCAAAAAGCAAGCTGACATTATTGTAGCCTGAAGTAAAATTATTTTCACAGATGTTAGGAGCAGCTAGTAACTACATTAGTTAAATTAGGTTTAGCTGTATTTCACAGAAACTCATTTGCTTTTCATGCATATCCTATGGGTTATCAAACAGAGAAACAAGAAAACACCATCCATCTATCCATCCAAGCTTAATTGAAGAATATTCCTCTTCGTGGGTTATCCTCACACATTATCAAAGAATGAATTATGAATGGCCACAATTACAAGATAAATTCCAAATACAACAAAAGCCTCACTAAAATTAAAATATAAGAGCTTGATACAGAGTGCCAATTGACAGCCATTTACTTTGGAATTTACAAATAAGTTGACTATAGAAACTAGCATAAGAATATACTTGAAGTTATAATTACACTTTATAGTTGTTTTCTAAACCAAAATTCTTCAAATGGAAAATCTAACTCTGAGAAAGCCCCAAACTTCGCATTCTCACATTCCAACTTTATTATGGCTCAAAACATATATTTGTATATGTAATATTTTAATTAATTTATCAGTCACATTATATTAAGCCACCATTTCATAACTTGTCAGAGTTACCTTTTTCATAGACCTTGATGTTAAAATGTCAGCAACACAGTTCACTCTTATCCCTTTTCCTCTTTTATCCTATCTGCTCCCAGACTACATCTTAACCTTTTCCTCACCTCCATTAAGGAGGAAAAAAACCCCAAAGCAGCACCCACATACAATCAGTCTTCCATCTTACTATAAGCATGCCCTTCTTGGCAATTAACTTTTCTGGCTCATTTATTCTTAATGCTCCAAATCACTCAAGGTTTGGGGATTTTATTTTAATTAAGGACAGCTAACTAAGGTGCTAACCTGGTCCATTTCTGGCAATTGGTTGGTCTGATGGAAAAGCCATAGTGAAGATACAATTAAGGGAATGTGATGGGGTTGCATGGCAGTAGCTATGACAGACAGACTTGAAAAAGGGGCAACCAAGGCATCTGCCTTCACACTCATATCAAAATAGTTATACAGGGAAGACGGAAGACTCAGACCTTACATCTCAAGGAGACAAATGAAGAAGTTTATAAAATGGGGAGAATCCTTATCATCCTTGTCATGTCTTGGCTCCTTTATGAGGTATGAATTGCACCTGCTGACAAGCCAGGTTTTTCTGCAGCTAGGCTTACAGGTGGCCAGGTCATACCGAGGGGCTTGGGCCAGGGGATATCTGAGTGGCTCCCAAGTCTCTGTGGACCACAAATCTAGGGAATCACACACTCCTGTGCCACAGCACTGAAGGGATGTACAATCAAGAAAGAAGTGAAACACGTGATCAGTGAAACACTGAGCAGCAGAGCAACTTCCTAATCCACAAGGCTCACATTACACGAAAAATCCTTTGCCTTTGGTAATTGCACTTCATGGGGAAGCTCTCAAAAAACTGAGCAGCTTCCTAACAATATCAGTCACAAGAGTTTGCTGCTCTTCTGCTCAGCTTCCTCCCTGCATTTTATGTTCTTTCCAATAATGTTTAAAAGATAGTCATTAGTTAGAGCAGGTTACAGTGGGACTGGTCTCCCCAACTCTTTCCCTTACTATTGTTATAAACCAACCAGGAAATTGATATTACCCTGAATGTAATCATGTGCTTAAGTGCCTCTTTGCCTGTTCACTACTAAAAAGAGAAAATCATAACATCTGTTTCTGTCTGTAGTCCTCTGTCAGGACAGAGGACAACAAAACTGCTTCTTTGTAAGCAGGCTCAAGGATTTGAGTTTGGTATTTATTTTATTCCAGTGATAGGAATATAACCACAAACGGTGGTTAGACACAAAAGTCAGAAATCAGACCTGACCCAGAAAAATTAAAAAGCAAAACCAAAAAACTAAACCATGCTATCTAGCTTCAGGTAAGAAAATATAAACTTCTACTGAAAAATGCATTTAAGTAACTATCCAGAAAAGACAATGGAGAAGAACATTTTTAAACTAATTTGAAAGGATAAGCAAAGAAGATATAAGTCTGAAAAATACAAGAAAATCAAACACTAGCTCACAAGATTAAGGAAGCAAAGGAAGAAAGTATTAAAGCAAAAAAGAGACTGAAAATCAGAAAACTTTCCAGTCGATTTACCAGAAGCAAATAAACCAAGTGACATTCCACACAGCTAAAATCTTCCAGGTAAAAAAAACCTCACACAACAACCCAATCAAATCAACCCAAACCAGAAAAGAACAGATCAGCAAGTACTGCTCAGAGTGTATCAGCTTCTCAGTTTAGAAATTTCATAGAATGTCCCTGAAATTGTGAACAGCTGAGTAGAACTGATATTTTTATGGAACTATACAGGCCAGCCCAAAGGCTATAAATGTATTATTAAAGAGATCACCAGCTTTCTAAGGAAGCCATCTGATCCTTGTTTAAATTGCCAGTGTAAGAAAAACAATAAACAAATCTGCAAGATGTTGATGCTCAGGAGATGGTTTCCCAACCCTGTGCATTGGAACAGATTTCTTAAATCATCAGAAGCCACAGGGCTACAGATTTTAATATAAGTACTGTTTGCCTCAGTCATTCAGAGACAACAGGGTTAACTTAAAAGGGCAATGAAGGACAGGATATTTTTTTATTATAAATTTTTTTTCCAGCATGCCTCTGTCCCACAAAGAAAGATTTGGAAGTCAGGGAAAGGAGGGAAGGAAGAAGAAGGCTGTGGAAGTAAATCTTTTATAAAATAGAAAGTTTGAGCTTCATGTAAGGTTAATCCCGTTTGTACAGAGAAATTCTGTGTAATCTTGATTGCCTTTTTCTTGGCAGATAAGGAACCAATCTGCTAGGAACAAGCTAGCTATACTAGTCAGGGGAGATAATTAAAAATCAAAAAAGTTAAAAAGGGGGCAAGAACATCCATTCTTGTAGCACAAAAACAAGCTTTCAATGCAAAAATAGTCAAATGTCAAAGTTAAAAGAAAAATACTACAGCCTCGTTGACATTCAGAAGCATAAGGGGGGATGGAGAGAGGGAAAATATCATAATCAGATCAAAGATCTTGAGCTGAAGGCCTGAAATAGGCAATCTGTCACTAAAGTATCACTAGCCAGTCAGATCAGAAACCATGAGCCAGGTTCTGCTTAACCAGTGAGAGCAGTAAGCAATGGATTCCTGTCAAAATTTATTCTGCGCCTTTTGGTTTGCCTTTGATGCTGTAACTTCCCAGCTCCATATGTGTCCACAGGTATGTATGTTTGTACGCATCTATACGTCTATATGTTTGCATTACACTATTGATTACATTCTTTCTTCACAGAGCAAACTGAGTTTCACCAGCTGGTGCTCTTAGCTGCAAGTGCTACCATGTACTCCACTGAAAATCATCAGAGAGAATTCCAATTCATTCTATACCACTGATACTGCATCTTCAAAAACCTGGCAATTTGTATGCCCCATCTACCACCAGTGATCGATCTGCACTTACAGTAACATCCTTCTCTGCTATTAATTATGAGAGCTTTCAATAGTACTGATGAACATGTGTGCCTCATTATGTTCCTTAATTATGAATTTTCTGGAGGGAGGTGAAGAAACCTGGAAAATGAGATACACAGAAAAACTACATCAAATGAATACTCAGACTGCATACATGAAGTTAGGAGATTCTCGTGTAAAGAAAATTCAACACCTTGTTCTTTACTCATTATAATATTCCTTTTAGTTAATTAATTGCATTACAATCCTTCCAGGGGGGCTCTGGAGTGCTCAACATAAAACTGTGCTTACTACTCAAAGCAGGTCAGTAGAAAATAGTGTGCCAGAGCACTGCTGTGTCTTTGAACATAATCATATTTTGGGGGGCAGGGGGGGAATGCATGTGAGAGGGATGTGGGTCTCAACAAATCCTGAAAGCACCACATAGTAGCCTGAGGGTAAAGCAGTCTCCTCTTCCTGCATCCTCAAGGCATTTTGATGGATAATATCCTACTGTTGTGGCAAGTGGCAATTTTGCCTCTATGTCTGATTTTGTCAAGGATCTAAGAATTGCTTAAATGCTTAGAAATCAACACAAGTGGTGAGCCAGGAGAATCTATACCCTACCAAAGACAGCTACAAAATTTTCCTCCTCATTTTATTGGCAGTGCTCCTTCAAGATTAGTGATTGTATGAGGTAGAAGTGGTGATACCCACATTCCAATTAGCCTAATTTCAAAGTATTGAGTGTGGCTTTGGAAATTAAATCTTAAACAGAGAGACAATTGAAACAGCTCCTATATAAGGAAGACCACAGCAATGGCAGCATTCTCATAGCGTGTAAGATCCAAGTCAGAACTCAGCACTTGGCACAATGCAAACATGCAATATGATAGTATGTGAGCCGAAGAGCATATGGTATGTATGGAAGACAGCAGAAGCGTACAGACAGTCAAGACACTTCAGTGAATCAGGCAGCCATAACCCTGGTCAGCACAGCAGACTGCAGCCCCAGCCTACCTGCTGGTAAACCTTGACAGTAGTATGGAAAGATATGAAGCAGGCTGACTTAATAATTGCTTCAGTGAAATAACTCCTTCCCTGTGCAGGTGAGCTGTAACAGCTCGTACTGTATGTTAGCAGAGGTGGCCTAAGAGCAAAAATCTGTTTGCAGCAGGGCAGGACCATCCAAGGTCAGCAAGCAGCCACCAACCATGGACTCGGGATGCTTTACTGCCAAGAAGCGAGCTGACATCTAGATAAAGCATAGCCTTTCTAGGTCACTTGGCTGAAGTTTGAAGTGCCATGTATCTGAAAGTGCTACAAAGAGCTGACAGCCTAATAACAGTGTTTCTCTACCTGTAACTCACTGATTTTTTTTTTTTTTTTTTCTAACGGACTCACTGTATATCTATTTTATCCTGCACATCTGATGAATCCACAGGGCATTGCAAATACATTGTAAAACGTTTAGCTGATGGTCTGTCGGCGCGCTGAAACGAAAGTAACTAAGAAAGGAAAGTAGGATTCAGCAAAAGGCCCCTCAGCCTCCTGCTCCAGCTCACAGCAATGCACCGAGACGGAACCGCCGGAGCTGCGGCGCTGCTGGGCTCGGGGCCCCGCAGACCTGCGGCTGCAGCTGCCCGCAGAGATTGGGCTCGGCAAGTTTTCAGGTCAAAAGCAGCAACGTTCTGCTCCGTGGCCCTCCCGCCCTTAGCAGCAGCAGTCAGCCCCAATTTAGCTCTGAGCACTTAGGCTTGCAGCAAAAAAATGGGGACTTTAAACGGATACGTGAAGGCTGGCTACAGCAAAGCTGCAGAAAAGGCAAGGTACCATAAAATTATTACCAAATCCTTGACGGGACTGTCATGTGCTGCCATTAATATTCAGTGTAATTGATGAGAGGTAGTATTTGGAGAACAGCAGCAAAACAGACCCCCAGAGGAATGGCAATCCCCCTGGGCTAGAAACTCGGCTAATTTAAATCCTTGAGCTCTAGGATTTGATCCCTTATCTAATCTATCTGTCTAAAAAGTACCTACCAGTTAGATAGAAAACTCATCAGCAGGCTTGTTCTTTGAATGCCTTCTGATTGTTACCCTAAGGCCCCTTTTACAACTCACTTCTGTATTTCTAACTTTTTAATTCAGCACATCCTGTGCCACCCATTGCCTTCCCTTTTATGCCTGCTGAGAGGGGAAAAAAATTGATTTAGTCATAGACCTTCAGTTAAGATTAAATTTCTGCCCTCTTTATCATCAACGATTCTCAATGAAAACTGCAAAGCTGTAGTTCTTAGCTTACTTCATAAGCTACAAAATGCTTTTTAACTTCTATAAACTACAATCCCAGAATCAGAATTTATAAGATCCACTGGAACAAACTTCTGATGTTGCAAATTAGCATCATATGGTCTTCTTGTAGTACAATTCTTTTTTTGTTTCTTCAGAGATTAAAAAAAATACATAGATTGCACACAGAGCTAGTAGGTCTTTTTCTTAATGCATTTCCTAATGTCATATCAGCACTGGAAAATCACTTCGGGTCAGTGTTTTGCAGGGAGACAATTTCATGTATCTAATCCAAAGTAAACTTGTGGTTTAAACCCGGAAAATGTTGTATCCAAAAGTACAGTAAACAGGAGCTGTAGCTACAAAACCCTTTGGAATTATGTCAGTGTGTATTTCAGGTTATACATGCAAAACTGAGCTATCTGAAACCAGTGGACATTTCTGCAAACATGGTTTCCCAGCCTTCTAAAAACACTTTCCTAGTTCTTACAAGTACATCTACCAAAAAAAAAAAAAAAAAAAAAAAAAAAAAAAGCAGCACCGGAAAGCTGAAGAGCTGAAGGGGTAAGTGTTTTTAAATATGCAGAGTACATTACATTTCATCAGCTGATGCCATAACTTCCTTGTGTTTCTGAATCACTTGAGATTCTCAGATGCTCTCAGCTACAACTGAAGGACCTATGTTAACCACCTCTCCCTATGCCAAATGCTGCCCCTATCCTATCCCTACTTCCCCCTTTTCCACATACTGAGGTCTCTCATTCTGCTTTATTTCCCCCCATAGACTCTCTGCTCCCACTGTTCTCTTTTCTTTCCTTCCTGCCTGGGAAGTCCTTCAAAGGATGAATGATATTTAATTATACTGGGAACACTAAGAAGGAGAGCAATGCCCTTAGGGGCTGCCAGAAAACCAGCATCAAACGTAATGCCAGGCCTTGTTTTATTCAGCCATTTGACTAACCAATTAATTATACAGTAAATAGTGACTACTTCCATGGAGAGTCAAAGTGCAATCCTGACAATCTTGCTGGCAACTAAACGTCCACAGATCAGGGACAGTCACATTACAACCATCTTCTTGATTAATGAATTAATGATATTCAGATAGCATGGCAGCTGTACTACTGCCTATGGCCATCACTCTGTAATTCCATCGCTGCTTAAAACCCTGCATGACTCATGAAGGACTGTGTCTCATGTCTGCTGATGAAATTTGGGACTTGGGATCTTCTTTGCCCAGAATCCAGACCAATCACTTCAACAGTGAGACTCAGCTACATTTATGTGGCTACTACACTGCCAAGTGGGTGCCCCATGCAATGTCAGAGCTCTGCTGAAAAGTGCACCCCCAGGGACCAGGTAACTGCTTCATCACTCAGCCTTGATCCTCTCTGTATCTCTGAAAAGCCAAGCACTTGGGGAGTCCAGAGCATAAGCCTTACCACCACCACCATGGACAAATCCACTGTGACTTCCCTTGTCTTCAGCAACATTAAAGCTCTTCCCCTCCAACTCAGAAACTGCCAGGGAGAATAACAAATACGTGCCATGTCTGTCACTCCAGTCCATTAAGAGAGCATGTTGGCCTGACTGCCAGTATTTTACAAAATCCAATGTTCTTCCCATTTTTTTTTAGTGCAACCAGTGGTTTTTTCAGTCGAGAACAGACAGAAGAAATCATGCAAAGTTCTCTGATAAGGTGTATAGGAAATCCCACAGAGGTGTTTTCCATCTGAGTAGAAATGAAGCATTCTGTCAAAAACTGTTATCCAAGACTGTATGGTGTAAAAATCACGTTGTGATTTTACTAATCATACTGTGAGGATAATCAGTTAAGGAACTACCAGAACACATTACAAGCTTTTTCCAGTTTTACATTTGACTTATGTGGAAAGCAGTAAAGGAATCTCATTTCAAAATGTAGGACTGGAAGGCTGCCAAACAGTTTCTAAAGTCAAGTGAAAATACATGCCAGCTATTAATTTTTTGTCCATGCTAATCGTGCAATTCAAATTTTCACAGCTTAAGTTCACACACTTGTTTTGTATTTTGAAGAAACACATCTCATATTGAAGAAAATCACATGCCAGAGACTATGTGTACACATCAGAAATTACTCCTCTTGCTTCCAAATCCCCATTTCTCTCACCAATGAAACCTTCATTTGCTGTAACATTATCAGGTTAGATATTACGTGTTTTTCATTCTAAGAGTGTTGATTTATGATGAAAAGCTGGACTCCTGGAATGGTTTCTGCTCCACTAGCCACGGCTGTCTTCCTTCCATTAGCTGGCAACCCAGTGAGGATGTCAGACCTCACCTGAAACAGTATCCGGATCTTCACAACATACAGCCCACCTGGTGTGCTGAAATACACTGAAGTTCAGGAACTGCTCCAAACATGCCTCTGAGGTGGAAAAGCAATATCCAGGAGGGGCTGACAGATGAGAGCACCACCTGACTTCAATCTACTTTTTTTTTTTTTTGAGTCAATGGAACAAAATGTTGTTTTTACTTGCTCTCAGTCATGCCAAATGATTCCAAATGAAGGAAGAGGCAGCCTGACTCCCACAATGCAGAACAAGAAACACAGAAGGAAATGGGTTGTAAGCTGAAAAATGAGGGAGAGAAGGCTAAAATAAAGAAAGAGGCTTGGGAAAACAGGAAGGATCATGATGGGAGGAATGGGAAAAGCAGGGAAAGAAAAACATAAAGGCATGAAACAGGGCTCAGATTATAGGGTTTAGGTACAGTAATCTGATGCTGGGAGAGAAAGAAATCATAGTTTATGGGAGAGACAGACATCATAGTTTATCACTTCTAATATTGAACCATATACTGGAGCAGAGCTCGTTGCCTTTTTATTTTAAGAGGGACAAATTAGGAAAGTAAGTGAGTAAAGAGTAGGTGGGTTGCAAGGATACAACAGATGGGACGTGGACAAGCCTAGTACAGAAGTGGGAAGGGAAAAATGACACCCTGTGCAGCACAGAGATGGAGACATTTGGTGCAGTATGAGGCAGGTTACATGGTCTGGATACTGTAGGTCTCACAAAGTAACTGGAGATGTTGGTTTTGAAATTCAGCTGTCCTCCAGAGTACTGGCAACACTCTAAGCATCACTCCAGTTCATGAAGATGCTGAAGGCTCAAGAAACTGGAACCATAATTAATAAGAAAGTCTACTCTGCAGTTGGAAGCTTTCTTTTCCATCCCAAGTTTTTACTCAACCCCCAAGTTGATAAGAGAAGTTATTAGGCTAGTTACAGGAGATCATATGACAGCTGGAAGAATACAGCACATAATCATGGCAAGATCTCCCTATTTTAAGCAATTATTTCAGGAGATGAGACATTTTAGTAGGCTTCTTAACTGCTTGCTGATAGCAGATAATGGTAGACCTAAAACTCTAGAGTCAAGTTCCAGCTTTGGCGGGAAGCTTCCTTTGGCTTTACATGGAAACCTCTACATGACCTGGAGTCAGTGGAACTGTACATCTTCCATGTCTCAGTGCTCCTCTGCTGTCAGCACACAGCTCTGAAACCCATTCACAAAGCACTGAGCAGGCACTAGACACTGCTAATGACTGGCATAAGAGAGGACAAGCAGCCTACCACACCTCTCAGTGACTCTGCAGACTCAGCTGGCATCCAATAGGGTTTGAAGAGCAGAATTTAGTGTCTGTGTATGCATATGAGTAGCCTGTGCTTCTGAATAAGAAAAACTGGGAAAAAAATTAATAGTATTTGGAGAAAAGGTGCATGCAGATTTTAGAAGAATGTCAAGAGGCAGCCTCTGCAGATTTAATCTTCTGACCTTATCATACAGCGTATAGTTATGCATTATTATATTGTCTTTAATCATATGATCACACAGCTCTCTGTGCCTATTTTTAAAAATGGTAAGGACTAAAGGTAGGTGTTTTGTGTTTTTTTTTAACTCTGGTTAAAAAAAAAACCTAAGAGCAGAAATAATCAGACAAAATTCTGGATTGTTGAATCCTAAATCTGTTATTCTGCTGTCCTAGTGTAGTAGAAGGATTCTGATGACTTTTTCAAGTCATCAGAACTGAACGATGAGTTCTTGCTAGGGGAAAACAAACCAAAAAAAAACAACCAAACAACAACAACAACAACAAAAAAAAAGGAAAAAAAAAACAACTTAGCATTTTTAGGGGAATTAAACCACAACAGTGGAACCCTGCATTAGACTTTATTGCAAGCCAACAGTACCAAAATCCTCACGGACAGTCATGCAATGAAGTGCGAGGAGCTGCACAACATAAAGAGCCACAAAAGAAGGAAGGAGAACTAAACTACACACTTGTCCAGGGTAGTAAATCTCCATAGGAATTTGGCCTGATATCCTACTTCTTTCTCTAGATAAAGAACTAAGATTCCCCAGATTATAGACAGGAGGGTGAAAAAAACATTAATTGGGATGTGACTGATTTCACACCATGTAAATAATCAGAATTCATCTAAAACGATTGTCAAAAAAAAAAAAAAAAAAAAAAAATTTCTATGGTCATAACATTCTACAGTGATCTAGCTTCAAAAACTCAGCCAGCTTGTAGAATAAGCATCCACTTTTCAGCTATAAAGCCTAAATTTTTTTTGCAAAATTGAGTGCTTGCCAATGGAAAATTTGAAATCCACCCTTGATAGAAAAGCAAACCTGGAGAATCACTTTTTTCTCTTTTTCTCCTGCGTGTTCGGACATTTTCAAGCCAGAATGTAATTTATATGTAAATTTTTCCTGAATACCACTTCAACCACTGAAAAAAGTAAATATTTTAAGCAGAGTACATAATCATTTTGTAAGAATATCTGAGTAGTATTTAAAGTATAGTGATAATTGAAAAGAATACAATATTAATCAGCTTGAACTTTCACAGTCTGTGCTACATTTTCAAGGATAAGTCAAGGAATAAATGGAAAATAGTCAAGGAAAAACTGAAAATATTTGAAGCTAAACATACTTGGTATTAGATGAAGCAAAATAAAGTACATAATACAATTCTTTCTAGCAATAGTATTTTTACGTTTAATTAAAACCTGAACACTATCTTCAAAGAGATTCTTTGAAAAGCATGGACTGAGCACAGCTCAAAATAAAGCTGTTTATCCGGACTGAGTTTTACTACCAGTACAGCTACTGGTTTGATTCATGTTGCTCTTTGTTAAACATGCCTGTATAATACATTTCTCATAAAGTTTTTTATACATTAGACCAAATTAATGTGTAGCTTAACGATGAGCGTTTTCAAATATTTGTTTGAATGGGAGAACATGGGTGAGTCACTTTCATCATTCTCACAATATTTATTTATGAAGTTGCCTGAAAAATGAAACTATAGAAACACTGAAGAAAAGACTTCTCAGAGGAAAGTTTTGCATTTTGAAATCAGTTGAGCTGAATTTGAAGCTGACATCATAGTTCTGTACAAGCACATATTACTGCTTAATTGGTGACAATGCTGCAACTTCAGCTTTCCTATTTGTGTGAAATGAAAGAGCTACTGTGGCCTTCAAAATATTGCTTTGTGTTAGTTGAGCCTTGTGAACGAGTCTGAGGGTAGAATGCACTGGATGAGGACACACATATAACAAGTGCCAGAGACTTTGTGAGCAACAGAAATCTACAGTTTTCTGGACTGGCCCCAAGAGGCCAAACTTCACAAGTAAGTAAAAAAATGACACAGATGTCAGTAAAACACAGCCATTCTACACTACCATAGAACCTAAGTGACAAGAAGCTGGGGCCCTTCAACACATTTCTAAAATGAAAAGATGATGACTCAATCACTAAACATTTACTTTACCCACCTTCTCAAGCCTGTTTTCAATACCACTAGGATCTGAACTTCCATCTCAGCAAGCATTATCATTGGCAGAAAACTGTGGTCCTTAAGAAAATTTTCAAATATAAAAAAAGCAGATATTTAGTACTTTATTGTTTGCCATTAATCTTTCATATTTTAGGCTGCAAAAGATGAGACAACATAAATGGCTAAACAAGAGGATCCTTTTGCTTTCCAACCAGTTCTTGAAAGAGTATTCAGAATTACAGAGGAGATTTTTAATGGCCACCTAAAGACAGGGCACCAGTGATAACCACTTCCAGTCTACATTTATACTCCTCTGGGTGACTAGGAAAGTTTGTAACCTTTAATATTTTATTCAAAGTTGCATTCTGTGGTAACTGTTTTGACAGCTTTGTCAGAATGAGATCTATGTTATCTGATATTTTATATGGTGACTAGAATACAGATATAGTCTAACTTCAGTACTGCTATACAGATGCCCCCACACACTGAATATATTCCATGTCTTTTTTCACCACAACTACTTTTTTTGTTTGTTTGTTTGCTTTTTGTTTTCCCAGACCTATTGGTAATCTCTGTCTACATTTTTTGTCATAACATGAGGTTATTTACAAACTCAGTTTAAGTGGTCTTGTGCCAGTTATAGATGTCTGGTAGAGCCAAAGCCAGTCAAGCCAATGATGTTTTTGATGCTGGCCAAGGCTGAGCCCATCAGTGACAGTGGTAGTGCCTCTGTGATAACATATTTAAGAAGGGGGGGAAATGCCCAACTAGAATCAGAATGTGAATATGTGAATATGTAAATGCAGCAACCCTGCAAACACCAGTGAAGAAGGAGGGGGAGAAGATAATACAAGTGCCAGGCAGAGATTCTTCTGCAGCCCCTGGAGATGGCCATGGTGAGGCAGGATGTACCCCTGCAGCCCATGGAAATCCACAGTGGAGCAGATATCCACCTGCAACCCAAGGAGGATCCCATGCTGGAGTAGGTGCATGCCTGAAGGAGGCTGTAAACACTATGGAAAGCCCATGCTGGAGCAGGCTTCTGGCAGGACCTGTACACCAAAGGAACAAGGAGCCTATGCTGGAGCAGGTTTCCTGGTATGACTTGTGATCTGATGGGAGGCCCAGGTTGGGGCAGTCTGTTCCTGAAGGACTGCACCCTGGGGAAAGGACACACACTGGAGCAGTTTGTGACCAACTGAATCCCATGGGAAAGACTCACTTTGGAAAAGTTCACGGAGGTCTGTCTTCTGTGGTGGGGAACTCATGCTGCAGCAGGGAAAACATGTGAGAAGATATCCCCCTGAGAAGGAAGGGTCTGCAGAGACAAGGTGATAAACTGACTACAACCATCATTCCCAGTCCCCCTGCTCTGCTGCACAAGGGAAGGTAGCAAATCTGGGAATAAAGATGAGCCCAGGAAGAGAGCAGGAGTAGGAGTAAAATGGTTTTAAGACTTGGTTTTGTTTCTCATTCTCCTGCTCTGATTTGATTGGTAATAAACCCCCCCTTTTTTTCTTTTTCCCCAAGTTGAATCTGTTTTACTCATGATGGTAAATGGAGAGTGATTGCTTCCTATCCTTATTTTGGTCCATGGCCTTTTGCTGTATTTTCTCTCTCCTGCCCAGCTGAGGAGGGGAATGATAGGGCAGCTTTGGTAGGCACCCAGCATCCAGCCAGGGTCAAACCAACACATAATATTGCTTATCATTGTTCCTTAAAGAGACAATAACTTGTGAGTAAATATTCATATAAGGATATATTTTAAACATACTTTTAAACATATAATCTGATATCATGATATTTTAAACATACTTTTAAGCGTATCATCTGATATCATGAGGATAATTGCCCATCTGTTTCTATAAATTACATTTAACATTTAATCACTTTCTATAGAAGAGGAAGTCGGTTAGATACATATGCTTTAAAGATTTTCTGGGAGATATTATGGAAGACAAAATGGAGAAATGAAAAACTAGTCACAAAAATAATTTCTGTTATATTTCTTTCTTAAAAATATTTACAATATTCACAATTGCAAATATAGGAGACCAATGGGGAGGTAAGAACTAGAAGGCATTAGGTTAAAAGGTAATCAAAAGTGGAAGAGATCCCTGACTTAGCTTTGAATTACTAAATATAAGGAATAGTGTGAGTTTTATGAATGTGCAGCATCATAATCTGATTAATTTTTATGCATTTTATACAAGAAATAAAAATAAGATAGATAAAACACAACAGAGAAGATTCCAGGAATTACAGCAAGCAGCACATTTCCAATGCAGTAATGTTACTTTTTATTACTGGAAGTCTGGGTGAAAAACTGAGGCAAGATAGAAAAGATACTGCAATGTTTTTGCCAGTGAAAACCATAATGGTAGCTCTCAGTGATTTACTTGAATCATTTGGCTGCTACCCAGGGTTCATGGACTGTTACTCTGGCAATTGCAACAGAGCTCCCATAAGTTGAGACTTTCAAAGCTGCCAAAAAGACATTTGGATGTCCATTCTATATTTAAATTCTAACAGACTTGGGTGACTGAAAACAGGGGCAGCTTTCAAAAACTTGAGTCTTGCTTTCACAAACTCAGAATTAGTGTGTTCCATCACACTTGCTTCAGCTGAAAGACACCAGAAACATGGAGAAACATCACTGACCTTTGATAAGCCCAGAAAATGCACCATCCTCCTGACAGTACCAGATCTGTACTTACAAATAATGCAGATCATAAAGAAATACATTTTAAATGTGAGGGTCTTTTTTTTCGTGGTAGTGGTGGTGATATTTTTTTTTCTTGTCTGGCAGATGGCAGTAAGATCATAGCAACAGTAATCAGATAGATATGCAACAAACAAACTATAACATCCTTCTTTCCCCAAACAAAAAATCTTTCAAAAGACAACACAGAGAGCTGGAGAGAAGGACAGAATAGGAAAAAAACTTCTCTGTTCTGCCTGTGGGATAGTGAGGATGTAAAACAAGGGAGAGTGGTCAGCCAAAACCTCCATTCTGTGCAAACCATAGCACAGACACATTGAAAAGAACACACAGGAAAGATGACTCCAAGAAGAAATAATCTCAATTCAAATATCAAAGTATCTTCAGTTGTTCTGGAAATTGCTGCAAAGAGCTACTCAGAGAGATAAAAGAGCCATAAAGAGATACTCAAAGGCAAAAGGACACAAACTGGTGAAGCATCCCAGAGCCCTGTGTACTGCCCTCGGCCCCCAAGCATGGCATCCCACACCTGAAGGGGACCCTCAAACTCAGCCTGAACATATGCATGGTGATGCTCTGAGAACAGGGCACAGAGCTAAGAGAATGAACAAAAAGAGTGATAACCATTATTGGGTTGCCCAGATTTAGACTAATTCAGTATTTCTCTCAGGCACACTCCAAGTATATTCATTTTTTATTATTGTTGAAACTGGCTTTAAAGGCTCACGGAATAAAATCAGACCATGACCAGTTACTTAGCAGAAGAAAGCAAGCTTGAGGAATTTCCCTTTGTAAGGCCTTTTTAGATAACTACTGATGAGGATAGAAACCACCATATCTAAGAGTACAAGAAAAAAAAAAAGAAAAAAAGTTATGTTTGATCCTTTTACCTTAATCCTGCTTTTCCTGACAAAGCAACTTGGTGTTGCAATAAAAGTAGTTTTATATAGAATCTCTCAAGTCTTTATTTAATTTTTTTAATAAGAGATTTTGTTTCATAAAGAGGGATTTTTCCTGGGGCCTGACTCTACTTTTTCTGTTAACAGCAATGATTAAAGTAACTTACCTTTGAACTGCTTTACTAAAGAAGAAATTAATATCACTCCTGAAAGGGAAAGCATTAAGGTTTAGGGGTTAAGATCCAGTTCCTACTGCTTGATGTTGTAACTCCTGACAAGTGACTGATACTGCTTCTACTCGACTCAATACCACACTAAACAAATTCCCAGTATAGATCTCCTCTTAATACTGTTTATGTATTTTATAACTCTATCACAAAAAACAAGTTGAGTGGTCCAAGAACCCTTGTGTTCTACATATGTGGAGCTCAGGCCTCTTTTTCCTTTCTCTGCCCTATTTTTGGACTAGATTGGAGTGATGGATCCATGTGCCCATTGCTGCTGGGCTGCCAGCAAGGGTACCTATCTCAAGACACCTGGGAAATAAAGATTTCAGCCCCAGTCTGCCCAAGAGGGAAACAAATGTATATTTTTTTTTCTTGTGAGATCAAACCAATAAGTCACTTACTAAGCCAAAATTAAGCAGCACTAAAGCTACCACCAATCAGTAGGTGTAGGACTGAGCCACCCCTCAGTACCAAAACCCAATCTCATTGTCTGACTGCAGCACAGGTTGTAAGTGTAGATCCTAACCCCACACAGGTGTTTAACATTGGCAGTGGGTAGACACTTAAACTCAGGCAGGAAGGGAGATGAGTGAAACCCATCCTCAGCATGATGCCAGGAGTATTTCTGTCTGCCCTGCCTATTTCTTCCTGCTGACCCTATTCAGTGAAAAGAAATCATGTAATTAACCTATGTTAGAATCTAAGGTAAGACCATGGAACTAAAGAGCTTTCACTATATTGACTATTTCTTAGCTTATCAAGTAGCTAAAGCAGCAAAAGTATGTAGTCTTCAGGCCTGACTAGGAGATAATGTTAGCTGAATGAGTAAGTATAGAAGAGCAAACTAACCTTTTAACCTAGACATATCAATGTCATATCAGTAAAGCTTTGGGTGAATTTAGAAAATACTTCAGTTTTGAGATGACTTTTTCCATAGTGATTGATAAACTCAAGGAAACAGAACCAGAATTTTTAAAGGAGCAGTGAAATCAAGTTAGGAAAAAGCAAAGTTAAAAGCACACATCAGCAAGAATTATCCGCTCAAAAAATCAAAATAACACAAATTCTTATGCATTCAGCCACTAGAAAGCATATACTGCTTGAAAAAAAAAAACAAAAAAAAACAAAGAACAGGTTTCAGAAGTAGGAGAAACCCACAAACTACCACCTTGCCTTAGCCAAAAGGTCTCTTACTGTGGGTAGTCTTAAAAATACTGCAGTTGCCCAAGTGAAATGCATTCTTTCCTTCATCATGTGTCTTGTTAGTGTGGGTGCAATTTTGCTTTAGAAATCAACTTTTATACAATTTATGAATAAAGACCTGTCTTACTGACATTACAGAGTCCTCAATTTATGATGATTGAGGTAGTGTAAAATCTGAGCTGAATTTTAGTAGACTTTCTAAATATATTCAATATAAACTAAAGATTATGTTAAAACTTTTATATTACTGGGTTGAACACATTCTTAAGGTTTTTTTACAAGATGAACTTCAAGTGTGTGTGATTGCTGCTGGAGCACATAAGCTACATGTATGGGTTTTTTTCCACCCCCACCACTCCAAATGGCTCAGCTGATTTCTCTCTGAGGTAAGCAAGCCATGGGTGACAAATGAAAAGTAGGATATTTTTCCACCAAAGGAAAAATCAGTTCTGATGGTCAGAAATACTGGTTACAGGAATAACAAAGACATCCCTAGGTGGTGCTTCTTCATCCCTGTTGTCTCTACAGACCTCCCCATTCCCTGGGATGTTTCTCAAATGCCTCTAAAGGACAGACAAAACAACTGAGTCAGAAAGATCTGGAAGTGGATATGCTTCATTTCAAAGCTGTACCACCTCTGAAGAGGATTTCTATATTTCTGTGTTCCCAGCAGGGTCCTGGGTCTTAGCATCTCCACTCATTACCCAGGTTACTTGTTCTTTTCTTCTGCTCTCCTTCCTTTTTTTCCCAAATTAGCAGTCTAACATTGATAATAATAGTAGGAAGTGGCAGAATGAATGACCTTTTCCATTTAATTCATTGCCACAAATATGAAACATTTATCATTTACTCAGGTCCTAGGTCTGCTAAAGACAAATTCACCTGTGACACATGCATCAAGACAAATTCATATCCCTTTCTAATATACTTCCATTAGTATCCAATTTATCATCCATTCTCCTAAAGTCTTCGGTACCACCCATGCAGCGTAGGAGAAGATGACTCTATTCAATTCACCAGGATTCTATTTAAAAACTCAGAGCACACACAGAGCTATGACTTCATTCAGGCATATTTGCTTAAGCTGCTGTCTCCTTTGTTGCAACACTGAGCTGAAAATGGATATGTAATCTATTGCTTATATGTACCCTTTATTCAACATATTAAGACTCTGCCTGTGCCTAAGCTTCATCTACTAATTCTTTCCCCAAGAAGCCCAGTTTTCCAACTCAAATTGTAGAGCTATGTGAAATTTTCATTGAAAGGCCCCAATTCTATGATATATTGGGCGTCATCCTGTATTCAACGCAGTCCACCTGCAGTACCTGACACATTACTGCTTTAAATATATATTTGATGTCAAATGTGACACCTTTACACATCACTGAAACAAACCCATTTTTTCCTGTTAGATAAATACACATACATTTCCTGTACTGTATTCAATACATTTACATGTATTGAACAACTGTTTTAAACTGACATGATTCCTTCAGCCCCTTGATCTCATCTGAACCATGGATCCCAGAAAAAAATTGTTATTCATTTTGAACTTTTGGATTCCAGAGCAGTACAAAAAGAGTGGAAAGAAACCTCCATGACATTAAATTAAAATCATGACATTAAATTCACAAAACTGGAAACTAGTCCCATCGGTGATGTATTTTCTCTCCTTTTCCTCCCCTCTATCCCTTCTCCTCTCTCCTTAATGTCCACATGGCATGGGGGCTCTGTCACTAAATCAGAGATCAGTTTTTAGTTTCCTAAGCACACTTCCTGTATTCACTGACTGTCATTCCATTCACTTATTATCAGTGGATTTTCTTTCACTAAAGATGCATTTCCCCAAAATGCACAGTATTTCTGAGGAAACTCTCTGCCTCTTTTTCACCTGTTTTGCTGCAACAGAACTGATACTCCTTCACATGTTTAACCATAGTTCCCTATGGGAACAAAGATGATAGTTCAGTGAAATGTAGGTGGATTTGTTTGGCCTTGTCACCAAGCAGATCACTGATTAACAGCGTGCAAGAAGATTCATGAAGCCTCAAGGACATATAGAAGAAGAAAGAGTGATTCCATATAGAAATACTTCATGTTTATTAGTAGCTACTTAGTAGTCAATTCTTGCTGGTTATCTAGCTTAGTTTATAGCTGTATAAGCAATATCCCTCATAGCAGCAGCAAAAGGCAAGCTGGCACAACAAATATCAACGAAGCAGTGTCTCCATCTATCTTTTCTTACTGCCAAGACATTTCAAGGAAGTAATACAAGGAGAACCTGAGAAGTGAAAAGATATGAACAGTGGCAAAAAGAGGAAATGACAGAAAACTGCTCTCACTCCATTGATGCCTCTCGGCTCTTAAAAAGCAGAGACTCAAGTCATTATGAGGGTGAATAGTCATATAGGGATGAATTTTATTAATTCTATTTTACAACTTTCCTCTTTACACATATCCACCTTTTTACAAAAGCAAGTCTGAAAAAAATTGGCTTTTTTGTTTGCTTGTTTTTGTTTCTTTTGTTTGTTTGTTTGCTTGTTTTGATATATTGTGCAGATCCATAAGGAGATGCTAAAATTTCACAAATCTGATTTTGGCAGTGTGTGCTTGTGCAAATGCATGTATGTGTGGAGGGTGCAGGGCAGAGCTGTGTATCTGCTTTTCAACCCAACTTTGCTTTAGATGCGGCCTTCAGAAGTTGCACAGTCCATCATGCCACAGATATGCCAGGCTAAATGATAACAGCCCCTTCCAAGGACTCTTTTATTCTCCATATCCTTTGTCAGCACGCCACCAAAAGAGACTAGGGTCTTCCAGCTGGCCCAGGCAAGGCACAGGATGGCTAATGAGTAGAGTTTGGCTGTGCTATTGCACGGCTGACTACAAAGATGAAAGGATTGAAAGCTAATATAGAGGGGGTAAAAGAGAGAGGAGAAAAGAGAAGAGAGAGAGAAGAAGAGAAGAGAAGAGAAGAGAAGAGAAGAGAAGAGAAGAGAAGAGAAGAGAAGAGAAGAGAAGAGAAGAGAAGAGAAGAGAAGAGAAGAGAAAGAAGAGAAGAGAAGAGAAAAGAGAAGAGAAGAGAAGAGAAGAGAAGAGAAGAGAAGAGAAAGAGAAGAGAAGAGAAGAGAAGAGAAGAGAAGAGAAGAGAAGAGAAGAGAAGAGAAGAGAAGAGAGAGAGAAGAGAGAAGAGAAGAGAGAGAGAAGAGAAGAGAAGAGAAGAGAAGAGAAGAGAAGAGAAGAGAAGAGAAGAGGAAGAGAAGAGAAGAGAAGAGAAGAGAAGAGAGAAAAAGAAAGAAAAGTAAGTTTTGTCCATATTTTAACCTACTCCACTCTTAGCACAACACTAGATGTGCATGTCTAAGCACCTAATTTAGGACCAGTATTCTCTATCAAGTCAGTAGAGATAGATTTTTTCCAGAATATGACTAATAGCACCAAAATCCAAAATTTTCAACATATTAATAGAGAGCAGTGAATTCCCCCCCAGAGGCACCTTCGCCTCCATCATCTTGACATGCAGCTTTGGCCCTGAGGTACCTGGTGGGAATTCCTCCTCGTTAGAAGAATTCCTCTTGTTAGAAGAACTTCATAGACTTACATCCTCCAGAAGTGATTACTACATACCTATGGAAAGTGCTTTCCCTTCCAAGGCTAACATCCTTATTGTAGCCACTACTCACACTGTGAGGCATCCAGTAAAACCACAGAAGCATAAAACATTCTTCTTGGTAAAATAATAGTGTCCAAGCAAGCATTTGTTTTCTTTCACTGTTGGAATACTAACTGAAAGAAAGAATTTTCTAACGTATTTTTAATTGAAAGAAAAAAAAATAGGGTGATCTAACATTCCTGAAACACTAATATGGAGACAAAGTGTGGAACAACAATCTAGGCAAAGCAATGTAACAAAAAGAAGTGCCAATCAGAAATATTTATGTAAATTTGTATAACTACTTTTCAGCTCACCATCAGCTCCTGCTGAGACAATTATTGATTGATTAGAGATTTATTTTCTTTGCCCCTCACCTTATTCTAAGACCTGCTGAATTCCAATTGAAGTAAATAATCATCTTTACTTTTGACCTTTCAAAAATATTCACTAAGCACATTTCATCTCTATCAAATTTTATGTTCTAGAGGGACTCAGGTGACTGTGTTAGCACACTGACCTTACACGAGTTCTAGGAGAGATATGATGTAGAGCATGATACTTTTGTGGCAGAGCAGTTTCACCACCATGGCACACTGATCATTTGGGTCTACGTTGAACTGTACATCAGACATAGCACAAACCCATGCTGCTCTGGCAAAGATCTGCACAATTAAGAAGACAGAATTGACAGGGACCACATCATTCATCAATACAGGTTCTTCACAAATGAAAGTTGATGATCAACATGAAAATCCTCCTGGAACATTCAATACCTTCCCTCAGCAAGCATGCCTCAGCACCCTCACACACTTCAAATTTTGTATCTTCAAAACAAATGGGACAAAAGCTACAATGCTCGGCTAAAGATGACTAAAGACATCCCAGTGTCAGAGTCTTCTGTCTCTGCATAATGAAAAACCTTCCCTTCTCCCTTCTTGCTGGATAATGTGGGTAAACAACAGATGCAATTCATTGTGAAATCATTTAACAATGCAAGAATGAGGCCAACTTAGCAGCCATTGCTGCACTAGGGTAAGAATGATGCCAGCATGGCTCAGCCCCCTGGATGCCACCATTCACAGCTTATAGGGAGGACACAGAGCATGCACTCAGCAGTCTCCCCAGATCCCAGCCACTCCTGGGCACTACCAACACAGGGAGACACTCTGGGAGCAGAAAAAATCTTGTCCTAAATTGTGAAGGTGGGCCTGAGGTGCAGAGATAAAACCCAAGTTTTTCTGAAATCTGCAGAGGTTGAAATTCAAGGTTTGCATGTCCCATAGATTCCAGTTATGACAGATATACCTTCCAAACTGCCTCAGAGAGGGCTGCTGTCAAGTACTGCTCTGGCACTTTTTGGTATCACCATTTTTCACTTTCAGAGATTTAAAATACCTCAGACAATTAAAAACTTTTTTATAACTTCTCTTTTTCTTTTTTTTCCCCCCAAAGTTTACCACTGAGTGCAATGCTATTTCACATTTCTTTCTCAGTCACCTGACCAGTCCAGCTGTGAGGGCAAATAAGTGCCCTCATCTCCCCAAGTCATCTTTATTGAATGTGTCCATACTTGCACCAAACACCAGAGCAGTTAGGAACTTCAGCATGGTCATTCTCCAGAGACCTCAAACTGAAAGGTAACAGGGAACTTACTATAAATCCAGGTTTTAAAAACATACTAGCAGTGTGTCAAAAGCCAGCTACTTTTAAATGGTATAATCATAAAATGAGATTTCAAAGATTAACTGTTCAATCTATTCATCACTGTAGTTCTGTATAACTGCCTGCTCTTAAATTAGTAAGGAAACTGTCTGGAACAGATGCTGCAGTTTTAAGACTAATGCTTTTCACCTTCCAAAAACAGTCGGGGCTGGTGCTCACCCAGAAATTCAATTAGTCACCACAAAGTACAAAAAAGTACCACAGAACTTATAATTTACTCATAAGTTTACACTCCCTCAGCCAGGATGTACACGTGCAACTCATTACAACAGCTTAGATGCCAAGGGGTAGTTCCTGAAAATATGTTCTTGGGTTTGGCATGGCAAACAAACCTTGTTGTTCATTGCAAATAGTTTTCTCTGGCTGAGTTCACACTAGCTCTTAACAGCCTTGTGACAGCACTGTGCCACTTCTACATCCTTTGTTCCAAATTGGTTAACTTCTCAGCAGAAATAACAGCAGCCAGAGCACCATTACAGCATCTGAGGAACTTTAGAGAAATCTACAGTTCACCCCCTTTTTAATGTTTATGGAATTAAAGAGACACTGAGGAGTTACCATAAAAACCTCACAACTTGGAAATATTCCCTGTACACCAATCTTGCTTGTGGCTGCTCTAGGCTGGTGGGTACCTGAATATCCGGCCTTCTAGCAAAGGCACTCAGCATGCTCTGAGAGACTCAGATGTGTATTCAAACAATGCCTTTCTTACTCACATGTCACCAGGGCCAACTAATAATTGCTGAAAGTTCAAAGCCTCTTTACAAGCACTGCACTCTGAACAAGCATATAAACAGTCCCAGATCCATCATCGCTTCATTCCTGGTTTTACACATGAATTAATTAATAAAAACATAAGAGCTCCAGCATCCCCCGTTGGTGCAAAGCAGAGGAGGGTTACACTCATAACTTCTATTATTGTCAGTGGTAGTTACATACATGTGCTGGGCAGAGAGGAACAGCTGTCCTCTAATAAGACACTGGTCACGAAAAATATAAAACTGACATGGGACCCACATAATTGTCTTTATAAGCACACTGCAAAGTGAGAATGATTGCAAATGCCAGGAAACAGAGAAAAAAACAACATTCTCATCCCCCATATTTTTTTTTTTAGTTTTAGTTTCAATTCGCAAAGAACAGCACATTTCTGCAGCAAATAGAGCTTACTAAACCAGATGCCTTTTGTTATTGTCCTTACGCCTATCTGTGATATAATACAAGAGATACCACTTTATCAGTTTCCATAAATAACTTTTAGTATGCATTTGAAAAAGCAAAGTTTATCACGAAGCAGAACTGACACCACCTCTTCCAACAGTTGGAGCCAACAACTTTCTCCTGTAGATGCCACTACGACCTTACCCCTGGGTGATGGTTTTCATTCACAAAAACTAAAATAAAAAATAATAATAACAAAAAATATTTTATCAGACAGCAGCACCTCTAAATATTCTGAGAGGTTGCCAGGACCAGAAACAGTCATCACTAGCTTCAGTCTGCTGTGGTTTTCCCTCTGCAAGTGCCAAATTTACTGCCAGCTCCACACTCAGGAAAACCAGTCTGATAAAATCTAAGACAATGAACTCTGTTTTGAGGATACACTGAAGCCCATATCTTATGTTAACACTACCAGTGCCATCATCTGGTTTGTTACCAGCTGCTGTCACTGTCTGTGACTGCTACCAGTGTCAAAGGAAATAAAAGCTAACTGGTCTCAAGGGCTTAGATGTGCACGGACAAAAATTTAAAAATAAATTTTTAAAAGGAAAGATAGAAAGAAAAAAGGTAATATGAACTTTATAGCTAATGACCAAAATAACATCCATATTTTCCATTCTTTTTTTTCAGACAAGCCTATTATTCTTTTGCATGCCCTTAGCTGCTAACATTTTTGGGTTCTTTTCAGGATTTTTTTTTTTCACTGTCATTTGTTCTTCCAATTTGAACAATGATGTAATGACATATGACTGCCTGATATGCAGTGGTACTCACAGTACCTTTGTCACTGGTGGCTCAAGCTCACAATGAACAGTATCTTGAGTTTAACATATCTGTGGCTTTGTGAAGGCAGCAATGACACACAGCAGGCTTTTTTCTGCTTTTGTTTCTGTGTTCTGTAATAGAACAGCCTGCCACAGAGATTGTGACCAGAGAATAATGAAAAATGCTGGGTCAATGTTGGCCATAGCAGAAGTCTGCAAACTTCACATTTTCTTTCATTATTAAGAATGGCTTTTCAAAGATCCATCCCAGCATTGTTCTGAAGAGATGTTGTAGCACCTATCTTCTTTTCCTCAAAACAAGAACGTACTTGTTGAGGACCAATTAGTATTCCATCTATGAAAAAGTTTAAAGGAATTTTTAATTAGTAAATTGACCCATGGTGTGAGTCACCTGGAAAGGAATTACATCATTTCCTAAGCCGGTTAAGCTTTCTTACACAGATATTAGTCAGTATCCTAGATTCAAGACCCTCTGTTTCTTAATACCACCTTCCTGCAGGACAATTTCAATCACTAGTGTGGGATCACTCAAAGACAGTAAATGTTATTCGAGGTGATCAGGGGCAGCCCTTGGACTGACTTCCATTCATTCAGGAGAAACCTTATGCATCACTCGTTTATTCTGCCTACAAAATAAGAGCTTCACAGTGTATTCATTCTTCTTTAGTACAAAGATGCTATCAAAGATGAGCAAGCCTAACTATCTAATGAAGTAAGCCAAGGTGCCTGTGGAAGAGAGCCTGGAATTTCATTCCCAATGGGCAGCAGCTCAAAGACCCCTATATAGTCAATGGAAAGAGGTAGCCACCTCCAGAAGGTGGTTCAAAGCCTATTCTTTACATGTCTAAATGAGACAGCATGGATCTCTCTCTCACCATCTGCAAATGGTGCTGAATTTTTGCCTTCTGAAAGGTGGTGTGACCTATAAACATGACAGGCATCACCATTTTGACATGCCTCAGAAATAACAGAAACAACCTCCTATGCTGCTTTCTGTACAAAACTTTATTGAGAATTCCTTCATAAGCAAAGAAGGCTGAGTAAACCAAACCTCAGTTTGTTATGGTATGAATACAGGGTACCACAGATTTTTCAAATTCTCATTCACATAACTGGAAACTTGACAGCTACATGTAACCTGTGAGCTGACACAAGAGATGCAGCCTAACCTCCCAACTGAGAAAAAAATCAGAAAAAACAAACGAAAAAAAAAAAAAAAAAAAAAGAAAAAACCCAACAAAACCCACAAAAAACAAGCCGCAGTGTTAAAAAGCCGTTACTGCAAACAGCATAGAAAAATCTGAGATTCATTTATGTTATATAAATGGTACTTTTACTGATTTTGGCAATCAGTACAATAATCAGCATTTCTTATATATATATCACATCATTACGCAGGCAGCAGAGAAGCAAGTTTGTGTATAAAAGGTAGATCAGAAGCTCAAATGAAAGACATTTTCAAGGTATCCAGATATATGTAAACATTTAAAAGGGAATCAGTAGAGCCCTAAACTGATAATCATTTCTCATAAGTTATGTATGAATTAAAATCAAGTTTTTATTAAAAATGCATAAGTATGATCTGTGGTGAATAGAAGTATTAGCTATGCATGTTTACTTTTCAGTGAACACAGAAATCAGTAATTTTTCTTCTAAATGTCATTTCTAGCAGAGGGTTATAAAATGATAAAATATTGAAACAATTCTCAGATGCCATCCAGCTGGTATATATGTACATCTGGGGAGAGAGGATAAAATAACAAGAGCAAGAAAATGTCATTTCAACTATTGTGTCCATTCTACTTCACAAATCAGGTAGTACTCAACAGCCACTCTCTTTCAACTCATCTAACAAAAAAAAATAAGTGAAGATTCCAATGGATGGCAATCAACTATTTGATGCTTTATCATGTTTTTAGTGTACTCATTGAACCTTATTTACCCTGGTCTCTGTCTTCCTCACTCCTTTGGAAGCCAGAGAAAAATCACTCATAAACCAAAGTGAACACAAATTGGTTTTAATCATTTGATTTTAGCATTATTTTCATTAGGCGTTGTTAAGGGGTGTATACACAAAAGCTGACATGCTCTGGTGAAACCAGACTTTTTAGTTCCTTTCTGCAGTCAACAAAGACACAAATACCTTTCCAAGACAGCATTTCTCAATCTTTAGATTGCACTCGCCCTTAAAATCAAAAAGTCCTTCATAAAATGACTATTAAAAATGCAAAAGAGAGGGAAATAGTAAGTATTGTGAATGGGAAAACAGCATACAATTGATCTGTGATTTTATTTCTCCCCACCATTCCCAAAAAGCCTACTTAGGCTGAAGGTCTCTTGACTTAAGACACGAGTCTAAAGGGTGGTTTAGGGTAAGAACTCTTTGGCACTCTGACCTGCCCCCTGAAGGACTCCCTCTTCTGACTCCAGAGGAGCCTAGAGAGATTATTCTGAGTGATTCAGAGCATCAGTACTCTTGCCCCTGCCCAAATATGAAAAGTCTCACTATTGTTATTCTTGGCTAAATGACACTTTAGTTTCAGAACCGTAAATTAATCCTGTAGAGATTCAAGATTTCTCATACATCTTTTCTTACAAAATGTCATTGGACAGAGGTGTCACTTTCAGCATTGTACACCTGTGATAATCCCTTGAGCTCAGTGGAACCATGGGACCAAAAAGGCATTTTGGAACACATGGGCACAGGCAGGGAGGTCCCTGGGCACTGACATCAGCCTCCACAGCAGACAGTGGCTGAACCTCGACAGTCCCTAAGCCCAGGGAAGCTGCTCAAAACTTTATTCTAGCTGAAGCTAGATGTTGAGAGCCCTGTCATTGGATGTACCAGGACACTGAGAAGAACTCAAATGGATTTAGATTCTCTCCTTGAACAAGTCAATTACTTGTTTTCAAACCTTACATGCTGCTCTTGCATTGTACATTCCTACCATTCAATATGGGAAAGTCACTACTAACTCAAAACATTATTTCTGCTTTGAACCATTTTGGAATAGGACCTGTTCCTTTCTATTCAATAAAAAAAAAAAAAAAAAAAAAGAGATATTTCTCATTTTTGTTGTCTTTTAAAAATGCTTACTCAGTGTTTTTGTAAAGAAAAACCAGAAAAACAAACCTATCTTGCTGCTCATCATTCAAGATGTTAGCTCAAATCTCTGTCAACATGAAATTAATGCCTACTGTCTAAAGATTTGCCTCATGGCTATACAAGAGGAGTGACTTTACTAGATATTCTAGGTTCCTATATTCAGGTAGTTTATTCAACTGCTCTTCTCTCATCTACTTAAACCTTTCCCTCCTACCCATACTCACAGTATCAGAATGTTGAGTCTGCTCACTGAAAACTAAAGTAGTTCAGCTTCAAAAAGCAGTAAATTAAGCTTCCTATTCAGCTGGTCTGACTTATTTTACCTCTGCAACTTAAAACAACATGCTCTGCTTTACTTGAAATGTGTGAGGATTGGTTATTCAGAATTATTATTTACACTTCTATGAAAAATAATACTGTAAAATTCATAGTGAATGTCAAGCCATGAAAATTAAATGACATAATGAATCATTACCTCTCACAATCCATTTTTTTCTATGCACCACTATTTTTGACCTCAAGTTATAAGGAAAAAAAAAAAAAAAAGAGTTTGTCTATCAGTCCTCAGTATTTTATTGCAAAAACAGTTGAAAAAGTGTGCTTATTTTTCTACCAAGGTCTCACTTAAACCTGAAAAGGTTGCCATGTATTTCTTTCACAGAAAAATAAGATGTTAGCTCTCTGAATTCATGATCAAGTCCCTGTTTTATATAGTCCCAGCAACACCTCAACATCTACTTCTTAGCAATACAGAATCATAGAACAGTTTGGGTTGGAAGGGACCTTAAGGATTATCCAGTTCCAAACCCCCTGCATGGGCAGGGACACCTTCCACTAGACCAGGTTGCTCAAGGTCCCATCCAACCTGGCCTTGAACACTTACAAGGACGGGGCACCCAAAACTTCTTTGAGCAACTTGTTCCAGTGTCTCACCACCCTCACAGGAAAGAATTTCTTCCTGATTATAAGCTAAATCTCCCCTCTTCAAATTTCCTCTTGTCCTCTCAGTACACAGCCACGTAACAAGCCCTACCCCAGGTTTCTTGTAGGTCCCCTTCAGATATTGGAAGGTTGCTATAAGGTCGCCTTGGAGCCTCCTCTTCTCTAGGCTGAACAACCCCAACTTCTTTAGCCTGTCTTCATTGGGGAGGTGCTCCAGCCCTCTTATAATACATCTGCTGAATGTCTGCTATTCACAGAACTGTTTTCTTTTCATTGCTAGACCTCAATGTTCTTTGTTATAATGAAACTTTTACTTTCTTTCCTATCAAAATTAAAACAAAGCAAAAAGCAGAACATTAAGGAAGGCACAGACACCAAATTGTTAAGGTAACAACAATTTCAAAGGCAGTATTTAAGTATTATCGAAAACACAGAAACCAGTTCCTTCTACTCTCTTTTTGATTGGTAAACCTACAGATCCACAGGGTAAGAGAAGTAACAACATCACTTTCCATTCCACATGGAAAACCCACTTCTTTCATTCCTCTTTGGCTAGCAGAAACTGTAGGAACATGTACATGTCATCAGAATTTTCCACTGCTGACACTTCTCTCCTAAAGCTGCTACTGAAAATCATTGGCAACAATGACAATGAAACACAATTAAAAGGCACACATGAAAAGAAAAAGCAGCCCTCCCCAAAATCCAGAAACTAAAAGCAAACACCAAAAATTTCACTACCACTTCCCTACAGCATGAATGGAAAAAATAAATGTGCTTCATACACTAGTTATGTGGTTTGGTGTATGACTGGACATCATGGTAGATGATAGGCATAGTGTAAGAGCCTATACTAACAAAAATATAATTTTTTGTAAATTAAACTTCAGAGCAGCTAATACTTTTGCTTTAGTCTCAGAGGGACCTCAGCTCTAATCTGGGAAACCTCATTCCCTGAAGGTCCAGAAGTCAGCCTGCTAACTGTTAAAACATGAGGTTTAGCCCAAACCAGTTTATTCATGGTATCAGGTGCTATTGTGGTACAGACAAGAACATGACATGGTCACCATTCCCAAAGCATTCGAAGAAGCATAAGAAGGTTTGCTGTTCACTTATTAGTAACCAAAACTTTAAAAGACTCCTCACTAAGACAGACTTTTTCTCTAAGAACCAAGCTCTGTTAGAGGCACAACTGTTTTGTAATGCATGTGAGAATACGAAGAGTATAGAAGAGAACACTCTTCAGTCTTAAATCATATGTGCAATATAAACATCAGAAGAAGTCACAGAAGATGTATGGTAGATTATACTTCCCAGTTTGTACATAATTCATTTCCTGGCTCTGAGTGGTTCCACCACTTTAGTAGCCATAGATCAAATACGTGCCTTCACGTGCAACAAGGTAATTCAATATGTGTTTATGGACATTGGTATCATAGGTAAGTACACAAATTACCACAGCTGACACAGTTTTTCTTTTTTTAAAAAAAGTACTTTAATTTTCTCTTCATTCACAACATTTGTCTGTGGAAAAACATGAAACAAGGACATTTCCACACTTGGCGGTTTCAGATTACCACTAGCTCAAAGCAAAGATAAACACTGGGTCTACCTTAGCAAAACCAACCAAATCCAGGTGACTTTCTCATCCTGCTTAGCCACAATGACACTCGTGATCAGTGGCTTCAGCCAGCACTGTAATAGAAGAGGTCGCAGAGAAATACAACCAAGTTTTCTGTTGGTGTACTTATGCCCCAAACACCGATGCATTAAGTGAAGAAAAGGAAACACAGTAGGTGTTGTACACTGATGCCCGTGAAAGGCATGTTTTTTCAGAAATTTGGTATCCTGTACCCACTAGAGTATATGCTTCTTTAGACCATCAGACTGAACACCCCAGAATCACCAGCTAAGCCTTGACATTTATGAAGCTTGTTTACAAATTTTATATCAGTTTTAATACTTAGCTACAGTATCTGAAATGTATTGCAATTCAGTTAAAAAAACGAGAAGAGGCAAAAGTTACAAGAAGAATTATATAAATAAATTCAGCCGGAAACCGGGAGAAGGCAGAACAAATGTTGAATTATCTATCATCTAATTAGCCTTGGGATTATAGCGATCTTTGCTTGATGGATAGAAACAATAAGGCAACGATTTCTGGAGACTTCAAGTTTCTTTATGAAATGTTGTCCTTTCTCATCACTGCAATTGGGAAGGGATGTTCCAAGTTAAAAGTTCCAAGTTAAAAACAATGCTTTTTACTGTGTTGCTACTGCTCCAAGTTTTCCCAAGAAGCAACAGAGAAGGCGTAGAAAGTTAAAACTAGTTTCCACAGGGCTCTTGAATATTCCCTAACCACACAATAATCCTGGTGGTTTCACCTTTGCTGCACTTGCTATTAAAAAGTCTAAGCAACAAGATATTAGTGCTACTGATGTAAGCTATTAATAGAAAAGGAGCCACCCAAAAATAAAGAGGTTTAAAGGACAAAAAGCAATGGCAAAGACTCCTTTTAATGGGACCAGGATGGTTGACATACAACAAAAACAGAGCCTCTGTGCCCAGGGTTCTCTTCAGAATGACAAAGGGACAAGAGAGACCAAAATTTAAAAAAGGCACAAACCAAACAAAGCCAAGATATTTTGAGATCATTAGTTATGTATACTGAAGGCAATGCCTTTTGCAGGCTATGCCAACAAAATTAGCTCTTAATTGCTGTTAATTCTTTTCATTGGCTACAAATGCAGAGGAAAACGAGCTGTCAAAGGTTGTTGTTG
The DNA here is from genome assembly GCF_036169615.1 of Heliangelus exortis. Taxonomy (NCBI): domain Eukaryota; kingdom Metazoa; phylum Chordata; class Aves; order Apodiformes; family Trochilidae; genus Heliangelus; species Heliangelus exortis. Next base: position 63,408,390 of record NC_092424.1, read on the forward strand.
GTAGTGCAAATGAGAGCACAACAGGAAGGTATATGTATGTTAATAAGCTTGGGAGCAATGATCAGTATGTCCTTGAGAGAAGAAACATTCCTTCAGTTTTCTGGTAACCTGATGTTACAGTATGATGCCTTAGCTGCAAGCATTTAAAATGTATTTGTGAAAATAATTCTGCTTGTGTAGGGTCTCTCAAATTGATGTGGCTCTACTTCTGCAGCAGTATTTGAAAAAAACCACCTTTTTTTGCCCATTCACCCACGTCATCTATATATGTACAATATGCAAAAACCTCTCTATTACATTGCAGTATGACTCAACATTATTTATTACACAGTGTCTACAAAGTCCACTTAGATCATTAAACCCTAGCTCTGCAGAGGTGGAAGACAATATTTTCAATTAGAAAATGGAAGAAATCTCCTCAAAAGTATACTTTATACTTCATACTTCATACCTGACTATCTTAAAACTGAAACCCAGGTATCAGTAGTAAAGGTTTCATGCAATTCTTTTGAAGTATGGTTATCTTTGTAGAAATGCTACCTACACCCACCTCCTCAGGCCGTATAACTTGTTCATCCTTTGTTTTTGATTTGCATTAACTTTGCTGCTAATTCAAAGATGAATCTTGACAGCATTTGCTCCTTTAAGTAGCCTTTACTTAAAAAAAAAAAAAAAAAAGCAGCTACAACTGATCAACCACCCATAGGCCTGCTTAGGAGAGTCAAGTCTCCTTGACTTAAAACTCTTGACCTGTTCCTATCTGATAGCATATGGCAAATGAAGGAAAATGACAAGTAATTTTAATAAAGTGCATCTTCTTTTCCATTCCCAACTACTTTTTCTCATGTAAATTATTATTCTACTTTGAACCTATCTAAATGTCACTACATAGGCCAAGTATGATTCAGAGGTTTGTGCTGCTGCTGCACTTCCCTATTGCACACTTAAAATTTCCAAGTTTCCTTTCATTTTATAAAAATATATTAAAAGTTCACTTAAAGTACTCCAGAGTAAAATATTTAGTTTAAAAAAAATACATATATATTTGACCCTATTGATTAAAATCACTTTCAGAAAACTTGCAGTAATGCTACAATTCTCCATCAACATACCTGCCGATACATTCCTATGGAGCATTTCTGTTTTTCTGTTGCTGTTTTTACTATGAGTTTTGCATGTATTTTTGTCACCATCAGACTTTCAAAATAACAACTTAACCTCTTAACACATTCCATAGTCATCACAATCTCCTTTTTCTTGAATGCATTTTTGTAGGAAAAAAAGAAAAAAAAAATCACTCATCTACCCATAAAAGGTACAATTAAAACAATTTTTGTTCCATTTGCAGAAAAAAAAAAAAAAGTCTGTCTGTAGAACTGAAATGGATCAGAAGAACTTCAGTGATTAATTTTATGTTTTCAAATTGCAAGAAAAGGTTACATTCCTACCATACCACTTAAGATACACTACTTCTACTTTTTTTCTTTTTTTTTTTTTTTTTTAAGAGAATGTGAATGAATAAATCACATCTGATAAGATCCATCTATCTACAAGGAATCAGATAACTTATGTTGAGGACAACACCTACGAATAAAATGTTTTCCCAGCATACAGAAGGAATAAGGGTTGACTACAACCAGTAGAAAAAGCACAGGCATTTTGAATTTCTTATCTGCTAAAACATTGTCCTCCTTCTATTTACTGTTATAGTGATTTTGGTCCGTGAGAATTGGTGCCTTTTTTTCTTCTGTAGTACTCTTAGTACCTGTCCGCAGGAGAAGAATTGGTGACAATGGTGGTTGCTATTGATACGGACTTACACTTTCTCAGCAGAACTATTCAGTAAGAAGAAAAACGATGGAGTAATGTGAATTATTTTCTTCCGGCTATAAGGTTAACTGCTTGACAAAGGTGCTTCCAGCACCTGTTCTGCCAGCACACAAACACTTGGTCTAATGAAAATAAGAAATGGAGCACGTTACATTGACAGATCTTTAGTTGGGCATCTCTGCATCCAAAACCACAGGAATTCTGTACATCATGTACATCTGATTTAATAACAACAAAATAATCCTTGTATGTATTACAGGAAGAGACATTTCTTTACTTTCTTAACTTTAAGCCCAGTCGCTTTTAAAATGCCATAATACAACTGCACAATCTAACTAACCGTCTTGCTAAGCAGATCTATTTTTAGGCAGTCTCTTTGTTATTGTATCTCAGTGTCTACTTTTTAAAGTCAGTCTAGTTTCCCTGGTAGATGAGCTTAGAAGTCCTGCCTCAAGTCTCCTCTAAAGGTAAGTATAAATACATAATTGTTTTAACTCTGGAGCAACACAGCGATACAAATGTTAACATACCCTGGCCAGTAAGACTGAAAGGGAAAAGAAAAAGCCAGAGCTGCAGAAAAGCTCAAGCATAACAACTTGGTACAGACACACACACACACACCTGTATGGCAAACTGTTCACAGGCTAAGCATCACCCCTGACACGGCCGCGTCCCTGCTTTCCCAGCCGAATACCGGCCTGCCAGAGGAAACCAGGCACCAAGTTGAGCCAAGGCTTGGGAGAACTGCCCGACTTTATTCAACTCCGCTGTGCGCCCACCACAGCCTCCCAGCCAAAGCTTCCGCGAAACTACCTGTAACGCAGCCCGCATTGCCCCCCTTGCCATGACACGCATTTCCCCATCCCGACCCCCGCGACCCTCTCCTCGCCCAAAGCGCGGGCGAGGCCCTTCCTCCGCAACACCACCCCCGCCTTCCCGGGGCTTCCCCTCGGGGGAGCCGCCCCGCCGCCCCCTCCCTCTCTCCCCCCACCCCCCCACCCTCTTCCTCCCACCCACCCTGCATCCCTCCTCCACCGGCCGTCCGCGCCGCCACTCACCAGCTGCGCGCCGCACACCGCCACCAGCGTGCACCGGCCGCTGCAATAGCCCATGGCTCCCGACACCCCGCGCCGCTGTCCCGCGCCGCGCCCGCTCAGGCGGCGGGAAAGGAGAACCGCCCGGCCGCCGCCCGGCTCCCGCCTGCCGCCGCCGGCGCGTCCCGGCCCGGGACCCGCATGGGGGCGCGCCCGCCGCCCGCCCGCCCGCCCGCCCTAGCCGCGGCCGCAGCGCCCGCCGCCTCGGCGGCCGCCGGCAGCGGTGCCGGCCGCCCCCGCGGAGGGCAGCAGCGCCGGGGGGAGGGCGGCGGCAGGTGCCTGCAGGAGCAGCCGTGCTCTGCCGCGCAGCCCTAGAGGCATCTGGGCTTCAAAGTTTGCCCCCTCAACTCCGCTCGCAAACCATCCGGGCTCGCAGCCGTCTGCGGCGGGAGGGGAGGGGGGGAGGGCGGGGGGGGGAGGAGGAGAGAAGGGAGGGACGGGGAGGCGAGGCGAGGCGAAGCGGGCGGCGGTGCTGAGCTCAGTTCAAGCTGGGAGAGCGGATTCCCCTCTGCCCTCACGGCACAGGCGCCCTCCCACCCTCCTTTCTCCTCTTTCTCCCGGTAGGGTTTAGGCAGCCCCTGCAGTGGGAAACCCTCACCCGGGGGGTCTCCCCCGCGGGAGGGCGCGGAGGAGCGGCGCAACGCAGCGGCAGGGACGGGCGGCTGCCGCTTTGTCTGCGAGGGCGCGGTGAGGGCGGCTTCACCCTCCCGGGCGCCTTTGTCTCGGCGGGACGACTCTACGCGGCCACCCTTCCTTCCGGGGTCTTCCCCGCACCACGCCACCGGTGCCGGGCCAGCCGAGACCCGCAACAGCTCCACTGCCGCCCAGGCGCAGCCCCCTCCTGGCGGGGGAGTGGGTGGCAGGGGCGCTGAGCACGGCACCGCCCGCAGTGGGGCACGGCGCGGCCCGCGGAGCGGGGCCAGCGCAGCTCCAGCCCCGCGGAAGGGCGCGCTGCTGCCGCCTGCCGGGCTGCGGGAGACCTTGCAGGGGGAAGCCGCCCCAGCCGTCCTCCGCCGCTGCCGCCGCCCCGGCCGGCACCGGGGAGAGCTCCCGGAGACCTCGAGAGATACGGCGGCATTCACTCTGCCCTTGTCACCGGGCTCCCTCTCAGCCGCAGCAGAGAGCAGAGGAGGGGGCAGGTCCGGAGAGACCGACTTGGAGGGCTGGAAGGGATCCAGAGGAGAGGCCGGGAGCTGGAGGGTGAGAGCAGGAAAAAAAGGACAAGATGAGGCAAATATAGAAAAAATATTAATTGATTTCAGGGAACTGGTTCTGCTGACCATCACCACGAGGAACGGTTGTACTTAGTGGCATGCTCCAGCCTTTCTCTTGCTATTAAAATCATCCAGAACATAAAGTTGGTGGGAAATGACATGTCACGTTCTGGTGTGTTAATCAGCCTCCGAAGGCTTTTATTTGCTGTGTCATCATCAGCAGTCTTGACATTGCATTCAGACCAGGTCAGATTTTTGCTGAGATGCCCACTGGTGTAGGTAGTTTTAACAGTGACATCAATAATTATGAGCTGGAGGAACACCACTAGGTTGCACATGTGGATGTTTGATTGCAGAACAAGCATTCTGCAAAACGGGAAAGTCTCAGGAAGCTTAGAATTCCCATGTAGTTCTCTCACTTTCCAGGTGAGTTTGTCAAAATAGTTGGCAGCCTGACAGATGAACAGTTATGATTCCTAACATGCCCTATAAAATAATGAGCACTCCACAGGGAAGTAAAACACACTCAAAGGTGACACTGGTTGTCCTCTACTCCATGAGGATGTCCTTTTGATTGTCAGCTTCTGTGCTATCAGAAACACTATTGACCTGCCATGTCACTGGTCAGGCAGAGTATCAAGTACAGGGAATATATTCCCTTTAGCATCTAAGGAGGCAACAGCTAGGGAGAGCTGTATCTGTGAACAAATAAAGCTGTGGAGAGAGAGCAGAGATGTCCAGCAAGTGTCAGAGAATAGCTCAGGTACCTCTGGACTCTTGCAGTCTTTCTTGAGTTCTTAAACATGCCATTCATGCATTTCACAGAAGTGACACACTGGTTTGCAGGTATTAGCTGGCATTATAGTTGTTTGAACTTGAGATTTGAACTAGACAAGATGTAGCAGTAGCCTTTGCAGCTGCTATAAAATTTCTTCTTTCATCCCAGGCATGTTAACCTTTGTGTAATTATCTCTTCTACTACAGTGAACCCTGCCTGACTGAGGAGTCAGGGTGGTCACAAAACAATGGGAAACCCTTTTTATTTACCCACAGCAAGTGTCTCCTGGTAAAACTGGGACTGGGAGCTGAGAAGCTAACAGAAGACAGGGCAACTTATACTCATTTAGACACTTAAGGGTCTAATGCTCTCTAAGTGTCCATAACTGATCTGGTTGTTTATTCCAGTGGGCAGTTTCCTGAGGAAAATTCAGGCAATAGTGAGAGAGTCCAAAGCAATGACTCCCATGGATTCCTGGAGCTTCACAGAACTCCCTAACACTTTTTGTTTGTTTGTTTATTTGTTTGTTTGTTTTCAGCACCTCCTCCTGTAGCTTTGCTTTTTGGTAAGAAAAGTTGTGTCTCAGCCACTGTTCTCCAGTTCCCCCTGGTCTTTGCCTTCCCTTTCCACACAAACTGTCTTTCTCCATATTACCCTTATCTGTTAAACCCCTCCTTCCTTTTGGCTTCTTCAGGTTGTCTGTGCTGTTTCTCAGGAGCTGGGTACCCTTTTTCACTTTGTCTCACAATATCAGACGCTGTATGGCTGTGGACTGCATTTTTTCCTGTCTCTGCTTTTGGCTAGAACTGGTTGGTAAGATCCCTCCCAGGCACAGAATAATGCCTCAGAGGTGGAGATAAAGTCAGTTGTGTGAACCTGTTCTGTTCTCTGGCACTTGTTTGATCTCTGGTGCTGCTTGTGTTGCTGTTTCCTTCTGCTGCTTTTCCAGTCATTCTACCTTTCCAAGCATGAACCTTCCCTGAAGCTGAGATGTAAAAAGAAAGATATTCATCCATCTTTGTCAAATCTTGTTGGCAATAATGACATTTAGATTCTCTGTGATACTCGCCAGTCATAACCCATCACTGAGGTGTCAAAGAAGACTCCTACCTCTAGCAAACATATTCACTAGTTAGGCTTGCTGCAGGCTTACTTTTTCTTGCTCTCTGCAATTAGAGAAGATACAGATTATATATTGGGAGGGGAAAAAAAGTCATGGTATGATTATGTAGAGCAAGAGGAGAAAGGAAAACTAGAGCACTACCCCTGAATCCTTATTAGACTGCTCCCTGAGCACTCAGGGTGAGCCCCAGGATTCAGCCCTCATTAGGTCAAATGCTCAGGGCCTTTCCCAGGCCAGCCTAAGCCTGTTCTTGAGGCCGTGCAGCTTCAACGTGTGTTGAAGAGATCAGCTGTGTACATGCAGTAATATTGTTTTGTAGGTTCCCAGTTAGACTTAACAAAAGGCCTTTTGTGTGTGCTCAGTGAGTAATTTCCAAACATTCATAACTTTGTCAAAACAAAACCAATTTTCTGTGAAGCCAGGCTGTGCGGTGCTCTTCACTGAAGGTTATTCCATGTACAATATTAACTTGCAGATCTCGGTAGTTTCACCAGTTGGTTTGTATCTGTAGAGAGGCCACAAATCAAAAAGGTAATAGGTTTCTCTGTTTCCCTTCACTCTTCTCATAATCAAGTGTCATTTTATTCTTATTTCCATCACTCATCTTAGGGAAGAGATGCATTCCAAAATTGGTGAGCATCCCTAAGGACTGGAAACAGGAGGCTACAGTTTCATTTTACAGTCCCAGTTATGAGAGCTCATTGCTATTGCCTCTTATGCCCATGGTATCTACTCTTCTGGGAGTGGTGCAGAGCAGGCCTTCCGATGGCATAACGGCATAAGCCTGTGACCCTGGGGGGACCCTGGGGAAGTGCCTTCCCTGGGGTTTGACAGGGCTCACTAATTGCTTTTAAGCCTGTCCCGAGCCTGTTTCTTCCCTAAGCCTTGGGGAGACCTTTTGGGAAAGGGGAGCCCAGGGAGGGCTGCAGCTGCCAGCCTTCAGCATCAAACCTGCAGCCAAAGGGAAGAACCAGAATTTCTCAGAACAATGCACTGGCCAAGTGAACTGGCATGAAGGGCCACAACCAGCTCATGAACTGTAACTTGCATATCCCTATCGTTTCATAGAGATTTTATGTGAACTCTGTAAAAGCCAGCACAGTGCAGCTGTGGTGATGCTTTATCCTAAGATGCCAGCCATAAGGAGCTTGCCCTTCCCCACCATCAGCACCGTGTCTACTCAGACTATCACAGGCACAGGTAAATCAGAATGGGCTCCTGCCTACTGTATCTGCTCTAACATCAAACCAATCTGAGAGTGCTTGGTAATTGATAATGTTATCATCAATAGTAAAGAGAAAATATTGTTTCAATGTAACCAACACCTTGTTAACAGAGCAGGCCTTGCTGTGTGACAGACGTATATATTATCTGGGGAAAAAAATCAATTAGTGGGGAAAATACATGATTAAAACATAATACAAAATTATTGCAGGCTTAAGCACACTGCAGTAAGAATTCTATTCAAACCTGTAGGTCTGTGGCAGTATTAAATTATTTTTTGAATCTCATCCTCACCCTGAAGATTGTCAGGTACTTTTTCTTTCTTATTGCAGGATTTCAAGACTTGATTGCCCAAATGACAGTTTACTTATTTTACTGTCACATACTTTTGTGAAATGCCATAACAAGTTGATTACAGGTTTCACATTTTGCATAGTGACAAAATCGTCTGTCATGTAATAGTCTGATGCCTGAAAGCCATTTAACTAAGAAGCAATTTCTACTGAAAATAATGATATTTGAAACTTTAAGGTGGGTTTAAATGTGTACATTTTCTAAGCAAGTCTTTGTCTTAACTGAATGAGAAGACCAGTGTTACCCATTTCTGGAATGAATATAAGACTTGAAAAAAATCATCAGACAACAGTAAGACAGTGGGCAAGGCAAGTTAGAATGGGCATCACTTCATCAATGAAACTATGGACAGAAATGGAAAGCCTAATGCTATATCCCAGGTCCTGCAAAGAAAAAAAAAAAGTGCTGGCTCCTATTTGGAAAACACCATAATTCCTACTAATATATGTTGAAGATTTGAGGCCATGTCATGCACTCTGGCTACTGGGGTGAAAAACAGACTCCCTTTCACCTCTGCACAGAAACATTGGGTCACTGGAACATATTGTGAAGAAAAGATTTACTTTCCTTATTCAATAACACCTTAAATTAAATATAAGGATAACACATTATGTTATTGTATTTGGTTTCTTGAGTAATTCTGAGTGTCTACATTTTGTAAATAATGTGATATATTATCTCTACCTTTCAATGCTAACTAGGTAGAGAATTTTCCAAGGCATTTTATTGTTGTTAATGAGTAAGTGAAGGTGAAGTAGCAATAGTAGCATTCCAACTTTCTGTGTGCTGACAAGCTAGTATTCATATTGTGAAGGGAATAAGATAGGGAAGCACAGCAAGCTGTTAGATTGAAGAAGAGAGTGATGAGTCCCTGGCACTCTGTCATACACTGACTTTGCAGACAACGTATCCATCACATACCTGCCATTATGCATGCCAGTAGAAATAATAGTAAATGATACATGAGGCTGAATACTTCATCTATCATAGAAGAGCTCTAGACAAGTGCTCAGCTGACCTCCTGCTTGGGGTGTAAAACAGGGCTTACATTAAAGCAGTGCCCAAGGACATCTTTGACCTTCCTGGGCCACCAACTCCAGCACACCACCAGTAGCAAAAACCAGGGGCACAGAACAACAGTAGCCAAGTGCTGTCACTGCATCCTCTCCGCTGAGTTTGTTGTCCAGACAGGTGGGAGAGACAGCAAAGATGCAATAGTGCTTCACTGTCTGTGGGTGAATGAGAAAGAGGAGGGATCAAAGGGGAGGAGGGCTGCCTTGCTGTGTTGGGTTGCTTCACACAGGGTTAACAAATTTGTCATCCTGGAGGCTTACCACTGCTCTCTGTGGGAATAATTTGTAAAATGCTTTTCTTAACTAGCACCATAATTTTCTGACCCTTTATTAGCCTTTCTGTAAAAAACTAAAAAAAAAAAAAAAAAAAAAAAAAGAAAAAAAGAAAAAAAAGACTAATAATTCTATCACTACTTTTTTTTTTTTTTTTTTTTTTAAGTCAATACTTTCTCACTTGCGGATGTTGAAGCATTGTATAGGTAAATGAATATTATTGATCCTACATTTCAGTTGATCCGAGCACAGAGATTTGAAACACTTCATATATTAGGTACTTTGGACGTTCACATAGTGTATTTTTGTTATGTCTCCTATAAACTTGTGCAACCTTTAGCAAGTTGCTTAAACATTCTGCTTCTCATATGCCTCATCTGGAAAATAAATGTGTTCTCATTTTGCCTAGGGCAAGGTAACACAAGGGAGAAATCATTTTCTTAGCATTGGAATTTCCTTTTATTTTTAAAATTGGCCAATGTGGAGGTCAAATTATTCTTTGTGACCATTTTTTTTTCTATTTGCTTCATTGTCATGGAATCATGGATGCATTTACATCAACAAAATATTTTTTAAGCGTTCTACTATTAATAGTAATTGAAAGTTACCTTTTCCATAATCCACTGACAAATCTGATCTCCATTTCTTAAGTTTTTACTTAATATAATCTATTTAACAAAATATATTAGTGTATTTTGATTCTGTAATAAGCAGGCTCTATTTTCAGTAAATATTTTGATTACCAGGGAAATTAAAATCCTGACATTTCAAAAACCCAAGGATATTTGCTTCTGTGATGAATCTCTGGCAGAAGTGTGATTAGAGTCTTAGAAACAGAAAAGTCCAATGGGAAAAGGAAGAAAAAAGGCTCTCCTTCAGAGAGGAAACTTGATGGACAAATAGAAAAATAGAAGGAACCTTTTTATTGCCTTTGGAGAAACATCTTGTCCCTTCTCTGCAGTCGGAAGGGATGTAGTAGCTCTCAGCCACAGCTGAACCATAATATTCTTTATAAACTGCTACCCATCGAAAGAGGGCACTGTGTTCATGTGTAGACACAGCACCTGAGACTGCAGGTGGATGTTCTCCCTGCTGCCTCTGGATGCTCACATTTCCAGCCAGTGGGCAGGTTCCCCTGCCCTGCCTGATGCCCCAGCCTGCCCAGCTGTGCCCTGCAGGCTTCCCCCAGCTGCTGGGGAACAGATGAAGCTGGTGCAGAGACCCCAAGGTACAGAGGGCAGCCTAATACAATTTTTCTTGGTCACACGAGCAGATTAATGGGGTCCATGAGGGGTGAAATCTAAGAGGGAAATGTAAAAGAAATAGACCAGATTTAATGGTCCCTTCTAGACTCTGATTCTGGAAAAGCTTTCTGTTTTCTTGAGACCATGAGTGGACTTGTAACTCATTCAGCAGATCAGAGAGAAGAATAACCCTAATTATGTTTGTTTATAACATTTTGATGGCTTTCTGGGTGAAATGGGGTCCTCCTGCAAGAGGTCATAAGTCTTCCTTGAATTGATTTCTGACTGAACTAAACTCCGGGGCAATGCTGATCCAGACATGAGTTAAAGTTTTCTAAAGATGAGGAATGCACAAAACATTAAGGAATATATTCTAGGAATTCAGTGGAGGACATAATATAAAAAACTTGCATTTTAATTCTAGTCTAAAGCACATTTTTCACAAAGTGCCTCTTGCTCAGCTTCTTCTGCAACACTGAAGGGTTCCCTTCTGGAATTAAAAAGAAGTTAAAAGTTTTCTTCTCTCTATAAGCCTGTCTAGACTTGTGCCATTTCAATATATAATCTTCCTTCTGATAAGCTAAAGACCTGTGGTGATGAGACCTGTGTCATATGCTACCAGGTAGGTTTTCCAATCCTTTAATCATTCTCATAGCATCTCTCAAAATCCTCACTAGCTGCTCTGTATTTTCTAGAAATGGGGGTCAGCAGAAGCCACTAAAGTATGGAATATGTAATAGGGAATGTGCCATTATCAAATGCAAAAAGTCTTCTAGCATTTTTGCTTACATCCTCCTGATGAGAGTTTGTCCATTTTGTGCCTCTCCCAAGAACTGTAGGGCTCCTTCTGAGGTTCTGTTTCTTGAGACAGGTTCCCCCTAAGTTACTTGGTCTGTTCTTGGTTATGGGACTTTTTATTCTGCTCTGCTCAGATAGATGTGTTTCTTTGTGTTCAGCTTGCCAAGTTACCCAGATTTCATAGAAACTTGCCAGTCCTCTCTACATGTCAATGAAGCTAGTTTTCATCTTCAAACTATATTCATAGCAATATCTTTTTTCCTTTTACATAGAAATAATGAAACTGGTAGATAGTACAAGGTGTTACTGACATATTCAGAGGTTGTTTCCATTTACAATTTGAGACCTATATGTTAGCTGGAGTAACTTAATATGCTTTATGTTCACTTTTCTTTATTCAGCTTTTCTTAATCAAGTGCTCATCAAAATGAGCTCCCAAAGTCTAAGCTCCCAAGGTTTTTTTTAAACCCACACAATTACTATCATCATCCAAACTTGTAATCTCATCAATAAAAGCCATCAAGTTAGCTTGACAAGATCTGTTTTCCATAAACTCATGTTGATCAGCATTAATTACGTTATCCTCCTTTAATTCTTTATTAATCAAGTCTTATATCAGCTGTTTCATCATTTTGCTTTGGATCAATGTTAGACTGACAGTTATATAATTGTCCAGGTCATCTCATTTGTCCCTTTAAAATACTGGCACAAAACTAGCTTTCCTCCTTTTCTCTGGGGCTTTTCTGGAGCTCCAACTCTTACTGAAAATTAGCATTAATGGTTCAGATAATTTCTTTGCCAGATTTTTCTAAAACTCCTCAATGAAAACATCTGGACCTTTTATTTGGAAATGTGTGCTGTTAGTAACTTCTTTTTAATTCTCTGCAGTGACCACTGGAATGGAAAGTACTTCAGCATTATCTTATGATAAAATTTCTACTTTTTCTCTTCCTAAACACAGAATGGAGCCATGCACTGAGCGCACCTGTCTTGTCTGCATTATTATTCTTTATTCTGTGATTCCCACCTGCTAGTACAAAGCCAATATTGTACTTCTTTTTTATTTGCTTTTAATATCCTTTAAAAAAGCCCAAATAGTCCTCTTCCTATTGACCTTAAGAGCTGTGGCAAGTCTTACTGCCTTTTCACTTTTGTAATTGATTTATCTTGATTTACTTGAAGCTGTTGAGATTCACTACAAAAAGATGGTGCATTTCTTTAGTTTTGTTTCCTTTATCTGTTTCCTCCTGTTCCTACTTCAATGTATTGTGGTCCTCTTTTTTGTCTCTCCATTTAATTTACTTCTTAATTGCTATCAACTCTCCTAAATCAACCTATTTCAGGCAATATATAAGCACGGCTGGCTGGACTTTGTTCTCTGTGCAATCAAAAAATGTAGGAATTTGCATAAATATAATAATGGTATTTAGAAGTTTTCAGCTCTAACTTTTTGAAATTCTAGAAAAGTTTTAGCATTGGCATCAGAAGTTTCTCAGCATATGTTGTTCAGGCTGAAGTCTCTCCGATAACTGAGCCACTGATTCCTCCTGCATTATAGACAGGTATTCAGTTAACCACCTGGCATCCTGCTGAAATATGGTAATGTGCAGCAAATCCCAACTGGTACTTTGCAATTTGTCAGATAAATATTCACCCATAAACCTTTAGTATTGATTGCTTCTACACTGTCAGCACTTGGAAAGACAGTGCCATCTTTGACACGAAGTGTCATTTTCCACTCTCACCACTTTATCTTTCTTAAGTAGATTACAACTGGTGACTTCAACATTCCAGTCATGCAGATCACTTGATCAAGTCGTAGTGATGCCAATGAAGATAAATTCATGCTCATAAATGTGCCATTCCAATTCTTTTTTACTAATTGGACTCCTAGCCTTTCAGTGTAGGCAATTACAGACATTTTTGTTTGTCTTCACATCCCTTGGACCTTTGATTAATTTTGTTCTGTGTCTTGATTTTGTGCTAGACTCTTTTGTTCCCCTTCCTGCTCTACCCTCCGCTTTTGCCATTGGTTTATCATCTTCAAACAACATTTGCAAAAGGACCCTGGTGCCTTGCTTCCTAGCAAAATGTGCAGAGGAACTTTGATGTTCCCAACACAATGCATGTTAAGAGGCCGAAAGCAAACTCCCCATGGCAAGAGCAAAGTGCTGCTGAAGACAGTCAGGAATTTCTCCAGAATCATGCATCTTCTGCCATGATTTGCATCCATTAAATAACCTTCAGGATATAATTCCCCATGATGTTTCTGCTAGTACTGAGACTGCTTGAATGAGTTTCTCCTTTCCCGTGTCACCAAGGCCTTTCCCACGAGTGACCACATCCAGAGAGATGCTGTACAACTCCATGAGGAATCAGGTTGTAAATCTGAGCTGTGAAGAGATCCAGTTTTCTCTGTGGCAGGCTGAGAGGGTGGGAAAGTCTACAGGAGAGCAGGACAGCAACCCTGAAGGTGGAAGCATGAGTAATCCTTGTCCCAATTCCCAAATCAACAATGGCAGGGTTGGCTGCTGAAGGTCCCTGGTCAGAGCCACAGAGGCAAAGACCATGCCTTCCCTTCTGCAGGGATGGGAGAGCCCTTACGTGCTGGGGGAAAGCAATGCTCAGGGTTGCCATCTAAATTTGCAGGTCCTCCTGTGGCTTAGACAGGAGTCCCTGGAGGAGTCCTTTGTGATGGGGAATATATAGGAAATGTGGTCTCTCTTCTGATGCTCCTCCACTGTGCCTGGAAAGCTGGTATAAAGAACACAGGAACAGCTCCCAGATGTGTGATTAGTTCAGTTCACAGGAAGTATGGTAAGGGTTTTGCTCACTGTCTTAAAAAATTTATCAGATCACAGTGTCACATTTTGTGTCTCAGCATTCAGATAGCAGAAAATTATGCTGTGGTTTACATGCGTTACTTGAAGAAGGTCCTTTTTATTTATCTTTCATGAATGCTCATTTTTTCAACTTGTTTTCAATGGTTATACTCATTTTTTTCAACTATATAGTTGAACTATACAGTTTCAACTATACAGAGATTTGAGGTAGATTTAATATGTGGAGATGATAGTATCAGGATGTTATCATGTGAAAAAAATAAAAAGATGCATGTTGGAAAAATATTAACCATGAAATGTATATCAGTTTAGTTATAAAAATAATCCTCAGACAGTTGGTTTTTTTCAGATTTTCTTTTCTTTTTCTGTCAGAGTGAAATAAGGAAAATTTAGGTAAAAAATTCCTCAGGACAGTAATTAGATCTTTGGATGGAAGGTAGACATAACAAAGCTGTAAAAAAGCTATCAACTCATCATAAAAACTGAAGTAAACCTCCTCCCTGCTCTCGCCAACCTAGCAGAGGGCCATGAAGATAGATTAAGCTTTGATCTTTAATTATGATTCCTTTTTCTTTATACAAATGGGGTCCTGAAGTTTCCACCAAGCTGATTATTTAGAAGTAACAGTCTCTGGTTATTTTTAGAAATTTAGGGTCGATTTTGTTCTCTCACACTCATCCCTTTAGCTTGTCCTTTAAACCTTTCCTTAAAATTATACTGATGTGCTTTTTCCAACATGAGACGTGGATTTCAACAACCATTGAGACACACATAAGCTTAACAAGAAACCACATAAACAATGTAGCTTATTATTCCTGACTCTAGTTCTTTTTATGAAATACTTTTGTTCTAAGATGTGCTTTAAATCTATTTTTTTAAATCTATTTTCAGGACAGAGATTGGACCCTTAGCTGTGTAATAAAATGTTTCATACATTTGGACATTTAAAAAATCAACATTAAAAATGCTAGAACACTGAAGAACTGTGTTCTTTAAGCTCCTATATTGTGTATCCTGTTAAGATTTATTACAGTTATTTTACAGTTACTCTTAAATTCACAGAGTATTTCAAAGGGATTTCATTTAATTTTTATCTTAAGCTGTGGCAGCTTTCTCAGTTTTCTTGCAATTAATACTTTTTCCAATTTTTCTTGTTTCCAGTTTTTCCAGTGTTCTGCCTTGAGGTTAGATTTGAATGAGAAAGGTTACTCAGTTCCTGCAGCTACCAGATCTGGGGCTTTATTGTAGTTCTTACTACATTTTGTAATTTTTCTTCAATATTTGTTGTTGCAGCTTTCTCCCTGTGCCTTTTTCTGATGGTCTAGGATATTTATTTACATTCTTCTCTAGAGAGAACCATCCTCTGGAAACAGCATTCTCCTTGTGGATACAAATTGCCTAAATCTACTTCTATTTATAGGAAATCATGTTCACTGTTTCTTGTTCAGTATTTAAGTTCTTGATGTACATTCCAATTCCTCATGCCCTCACCTAATAAAACACATGTATCTCCTATGTGTTCTCCATCCATCCCACCTGCCAGCTACTGAATATTACTGTCCCATGCACCTGTGCTAGAACCACCACAAACCAAGACAGACTAGCATTGTCTCGAAGACTTCTTAGCAAATATGATTTTGCCAGCATTTTCCTACAGTTTTCTAGAAATAGTAAGAAAAACCTTCTCTTTTTGACTGACCCTCAAGAAACAGTGTGGTAGATAATAGTGAATAAAATAAAAGATCTTTTATTTCTGAGCCTGAGTTCGGTACTATTTCTACCATTATATTTAGTAAAAGTTCAAAATTAATCTTCCCCCTCAGCCTGTTTCTGGTTTGCCAGTTGAGGATATCAATTAAACCTGGACACAAGAGTGGAAAGAGTAGACATGTTTTACTGTTTATAACCAAGTAATACAACAGAATAAAAGAGAGCACATGCAGTAAGAAAAATACAAAACAATGCATTCAAAGCAGGCAAATAGAGGAAATACAGGGTAATGCATCAAATCATTGCTTCATGGGAGAAAGGATAGTGATTAAGAAAGACACATCACCACTTGCAAACGTTACCATTATCCACAAACATGTGGACAGCAGTGGCAGCGAGGATTTGGAGACTCTTTCTTGGCAAGTGGGAAAATCCTACATAGTGCACCCACCTGTAGGTGTGGGATCCAAAGTCAGTGCAAGAGGATGCAGCCTCATATGCTTACAAAGAAATCAGCAGGTCAGAATGACTTGCATATTTTGCTATGCAGAAATATCTGGTTTACTCACCAACTAACCAAGGCTAAGGCTTGGCCAGAGCCCAGGGTGCAGTTGGTAGGGTTCCCTAAAATACTTTCTCCAAACCTCAAGTCAGCAGACATGATATTTTGGGTGGTTAGTTGCTGGCATCAACATAACTATTGTTATAACCCAGCACAGTACCCACTGGTACGAAGGTTATTAGTAAAAAAGAACAGGATAGGTCAGCTCTGGCCTGGGCCTGTTGTTCAAGCCTTAGCCCTTCAGTTTCTCAGGATTATTTTGTCTAAGAATGCTTAACCAACCAGGAGTAATCTTTCACCACTTGTTAGGAAGATTTCACAGAAAAAACCATCCATGGTAAAACTGTATTGTCCAATTGCATTTTCTTATTATTCTGCTTTTTATCCCTTTTTCTTCAGCTGCTTTACTCCCTGAGAGAGTTCTTTTCACATATATTGACTCACTTTCTTTTTGCTCTCACTTCCTGTAGATGTTGCTTCTGTCACTGAACTTTCTTCACAGAGGTTCCTTCTTCACAGGCTAAAACCCTTTCCATACCCCAAGCTTTCTTAAGATCTCTGTGGTTTATTTGCAGATAATTGCTGCAGGAAAATCTCAAGGTGATCTTTTTTTCTAGTCCAGGGCCTTTCTTTGTCATTTATTTGTTGTTCTTGACTCCCAGAATATTAGTTAGAGCATTCTGATCATTGTTTGAACAACACCAGGGAGAAAAATTTCTGCAGCTCTAAATTCAACTTGTGGCTACAGGGTAAAATAGAAGAAGACTCAAAGACACTGGAAGTTATTCCCGTTAGTGCAGTTTTCCTATTATATCAGTCTGATTAAAAAAAAAATCTTGAAAAAATAATCAAGAAATGAAGATACTCACATCATGCAGATTTTGACATAGCTGAAGTTCCCTGTTACAAGGGAATTTTCAACTAGATTCTATTTGTAGCTTTCTTTCTAATTATCTAAAAATGAGATGGGAGATGGAATGTAAGTGAAAAAAAAAAACCAACCAAAACTCCCCAAAATAAACAACCAAATATCAAAAATTAATACCCAGGCTGTAAGCCTTCATTTTTCTCCTTATAGTAAACAACATCTGCAAATATGCAGAGGAATGAAGGTATAACATAGGAATAAACAATCTTGTTCTCCATGCCCTTTGCAAACTGTTACTAACACAACTTTCATTTCATCAGACAAGATTCCAGGAGTGGGTAGAGCTGACTGGGATAATGCAAATCATCACAAAGAAAGGAATACGATGTGTTGCTTTTTATTTATTTATTTTTTTAACACCAGCTTGTAGAGTTGAATTAATTTTTTCTCCAAATTTGCCTGCTTTATCTCTCCTCTTTGTGCTTATTTTGGGTGATTCTTTCAAGGTGATCTTTTTACAGAATACACGTTGCAGCAGCCATCTCAGACATCATAGTGGGACTGCTTTAAGAATCCTTACCTAATGAGAAGCATAAGTCCATGAGACCTTGGGCTTCCCTTCTCTCCCTCATACCTCTGCACCTCCACCACAGACACCATGCAATCAACTTACAGACACATCAGCTGCACAGCAATAATCCTCCCCCCTGTGGAGTTTCTGCCAAGGAGTAAGACCATCTTTTTACGCCTTACAGATGTAAATGGAGCTCACCCCTTTACTGTCATGATTATTCCTTTCTTGTAAGCCCACATGATTTTTAGCAACACCAATTTTTAACTGCTCTGATGAAGTTATGCCCTCCTGGTTGAGAAGTGCAAGAGGCTCTGCCGTGGCGGTGGGAACGGCTTTGGTTCCTGAGCTAAGGTGTCGGCAGCTGCACAGAGATAGAAGCTGGCACCTGCTTCTCCTTGGTTCACAGGTTTTCCATTAGCTCAGATGAACAACCAGCAGAGGGGAAAAGTGACTTTTTTGGTGGCATAGGGTAACATTTGCTGTTAGGCTGCACCACTTACGGACCCTGAGGCTGCACAGCAAAATGCATAAAAAAGTGGGTCTCAGAGAAGGACACTGTCTTCGGGGGCTATTGATGAGACCTAAGGGCTTAAAAGGGGGTACCTCAGCTGTTGTCTATACTGATGATCTCAGGATAAAGGATGTCTATAATAATAACCTGTGCAAGTTTCTTTTTTTTTTCTATTATTCTTATCCATACAAATGGAGTAAACAGACACAGAAAAGGTAATAGAAACAGAGAAGGGTTATGGTTGGTAAGCATTAAAAATCTACCTGGATTTCTTCAGTTTGCTGAGCTGGGGTACATAGACATTTCAGATCGACTGCATTCATTGTCCTATATCAAGCTGGTATATATAAAATATGGATAGTCAGCAGACCATAAATAAGTTGTGCATGTGCATTCTGACAGCACATATATCAGAAGAAAGTTTCACTAAAAAGCACATAAAACAATTGTCACAAAAACATTTTTTTTGTATCACAGCTAGTCAGCTGCCAGCAAGATGCCAGAAAGAGTGTTAAAAATACTGTATATATTCAGCTCAAACTGTGTTTACATTTGCAATATGTTGTTTTATGTGGAAGAAGAGAGACAGAATGAAAGGGGAATCCTCCCCTTGGTAATAACTATTTCAATATCTGCCCAAAGCTTTGTAAATAATGCAGGACTATAAAATTTTGTCATAAGAAGTAATCATTATCTCTCAATGAAACAGAATAATTTTTCCATCTGACCTGCCATATAAATGTCTATAATCATTATCTAGAAGAGTGTTCCTTCTATTCATGCCCTAATATAAGCAATGTGAAGGTTTACAACACCTCAGAAAATTACCTCATAGTAAACCTGGCTCCCTGTTTTTTCCCAAAACAGCAATCATGAGAAGGGATTTTAATCTTCTGACATACTGGGTCAGAGGCACAGAACAAATAGGCAGTGAAAACTTCTTCTGCTTACTTCTGTAAACACCCCTCAGCAGTGGGTCATTGAGAGATTAGTGAAACATGCTCCTGTTCATATAGGCCAAATGCTCTTTTAACAAGATTCTCAAATGTTTCCTTGAGGAAAAGGCATGATAAGAAAACAGCACATTTAATCTTAAAATAAAAGTCTTTTAAGTGCTGCTTATTTCTTAAAAAAAAAAAAAAAAAAAAAGCTGGTGATTATTAAGCAATTTTGTATTAGAATGTTGTGAGAGAAAAGTGGTAACTGCTGATTGATCTGATAACTGATATATTGTCAAGGAATTTATTTTAACTCTTGTTTGTATGTAGTGTGCTGCTGTTATTTGGTCACAAGATGTGACACACGCTCTGTGTGCCAAACTGGGAAATATTTGCATTCTGTTTGTTGGCATAGTGAAGAACTGTGCATTTTGTGTGATGAATTACTTACAGTTGGGTGAGATAAAAAGATTTAATGTAGGACAGGAAAACAGTAGCAGACCTAGCATGATACAATACAGAGTACCAACATAACAAGGGATGCCTCTGGGGCTTCCTCCAGGATTTCAGTACTCAGGTAAACCTTGAAATGAAATATATGTTGAAAAGCTTAAGGGTTTCCATTTACAGAAAGCAATGACTGATGAGTTGGAAGCCACGCTGCATTATGATGTCCTGATTTTAGGGAAGCAAAGCCCAAACAAACATAGATGCAGCAAGTTATCCTGGTGGGGCAAGGGAAGGGCATTCACTGGAGGCTTTTCTGCTCCTCCACACTTTTTTGCTCCTCCACACACTTGTGCAAAGGCTCCAGTTCACTTGGAAAAAATTTGAGTGCACTTTCCAGATGGGATCTCTGAGGCACTCCAAGCACTGACAGCCAGCACATTGCAGTCCTAAGGGCTCAGCATGTGGTGCAGCAGAAGGCAGCAGAGATTTACCCCAGAGAAATCATTGTCATGCCTGTGAGGAGGTTTTAGGGAGTTGCAAGTGTAAGTGAGACAGGATACTGGAAAGTCTTACTTACTATTATCTGTTTTGTCAGAATGTTGGTAACCAGGGGAAACAACCTGGGCTACTAATGAAGAGTTTTGATTGCCCTCCCTCCAAGAGTACTGAGAGAACTGATAGCCTCAGAAAGCCTAGGTAAATGGTCTGATAGAGGTACTCCGGGTATAGATCGTGTAATATAGTTTTAATTAATAGTTTCTAATATCTTTTATCTGAATAAAAATCAGCAGAAAACACTAAAAAGAGTAGATTATCTGAAATCTTGCTAATAGACACTTCCCTGAAGTCTTCAGTTGGCATGTACACGAAGATGGAAACAGAGAATTAAAAAATATTCTTTTGAAATTAGTCTTTTATGAATTTCATTTAGAAAGGTATAGTAGGCCATAGTTGTCCTATGAAGTGGGAGTCAGCAAGGGCAATATGATTGAATGTCTCATATACACAGTATGGATAAATAATTTTTTTCCCCCAGTTAATCACGTAGTTCATACTGTAGCTTGTAGCTACTGGATCTTGTGACTAATCTGGAGAAACAGCTACATACTACTCTGTTGTCAAGGAAACTGTCCTAATCACCAGTAGTAGCAAGATGTTTCTCGTGTTTGTGGTAAAAATTCTGAAAAGAGATGGTAGAAAGGGGGAAAACAGCTGTAACAAACTATTGACAGAAGTCCTTATCTGGGCGACAAAATACTTCCAGCCTCCAGTTCTTGCTTCAAATACTGTTGATGCATTTTATCCTATTATTACGTTCACAGTCTTGGGAGTGGGGAGGTCTAAATCTCCAACTCTATCCTGAAGACAATGTTTTTTTCATTCTAACTGCAATTTTACATTAGAGACCACAAACCCTACCTAAATAATCTGGATAGCTTGAATGTAACCATAGTGCACTTTTTCTTAATAAATATGATACAATTACTTCTAAAACAAAGAAAGATAAATAAAATCATGTAAGAATCTTATAAGAGAAAAATCATTTAATTGTCAATTGAAGAGGTTTATCTGTATTGTCAATAGCTAAAGTTAGCAAGATGATTGAATCAGTGGTAAGTCAGTCTTCTTTTCTTTCTAAAGTAAAAGATCAGAAGAAGTAGAATAAATGGCACATTCAGAAGAAGTAGAATAAATGACATATCCATGATATGGAAGACAACGCATTACATTTTGCAGATGCCACTGAGAACATATACAATTCATTCAGAGAACAGTATAAAACAATATAATCCATAAACAGTAGTGGCCTGATTTTCATTTTCTTCAAAGAAGGAATAGTGTCAGTATGCAGCAAAGCAGGTATGCAATTTTAATATTGCATCTACAAAGGCAAAGAAGTATTTGCTTGACATTTAAAAGAAAGTGTATTATTCATACACTGGCTACACTTGAAGTACTATTACCAGTTCAAGGCATCTATATTAGGAAGATACCAAAAAAAAAAAAAGCAAAAATTGAAGGCAGCTCTGAGATGAACCTTGCAAAGCTTTTAGACATCTTTGAAAAAAAAGTCATCAAGAGAAAGTCAGTCATATACAGCATGCATGCATACATAAGGTTAACCAGATCCTTCAGCAGCACTGAGAATCTGACCAGTATAAATATCATATTTAATTCAAAATTTTTAAAGAATCTAAATCTCTGGAATCTAATCCAGTAAGTAAGGACACTGATGCAAATCTTTCAACTCACTGCAGTGTGCAAAACTCTGAAATTGAATGCTTTAGATGCTTTTAGAGAAAAGAGAAATCATAAATTAGACCTGAGTCTAATATTCCAGCTGCGGTATCTCTGAGTTTCATGGATGAGAACTTTACCTCATCACTTGTATGTACTCTGATTTTGTAATTGAAGATCAAAATTATTTCAGAAAATCAATTTGATTTGTAAGAATGAAAGAGTCGATGCTTTAAAGAAATGAAAGTCAAAGGAATGAGATGTTCTCAGTGTTTAGTTGTTTTGTTTTGTTTTGTTTTTCCAGATGTAACTACACTGAGCAATGGGTTATTTTTATACAAATTGAAGTAATTCTGGAGTCATCTGCCAAAAAAAAAAAAAAGTATCTTTGAAAAATCATCACATGGAATCTTATAAATCATCACGTGGAATCTTATCTCTGTTGTCAACAGAGTCCTAGTAATTATAATGAAAAGAATCTGCAGATGCATTTTCTCCTCAAGTAGACTGTGTTGACTATACAGGCTAGCTTCCCATTGACTATAAAGCCAGTTTATTTAGAGAGACTGTTTCATCTATAGATATCTACACTGTGGTCAGTTAGAGGATGGGTCAGGGAAAGATGCTGAATCTGAGGAAACAGCATTAATGCACTAGTGTTATTATGTATATGGGAAAAAGGCAGCAACCTTTATCATGATCTCTGTTTTAAAATAGTAAAATAAAAATGCCAGGAGAGAAAGAAACCACAGGGAAAGTATCGTGAATTTAAATGCATTTCTGTCTGTAGAACATCAATGAAACCAATACAGGAGCTTGGATATTTTCCTTTCAGGTCAATCGGCTGCAATCATGCTCCCTACATGCTGAGATCAGGTAGTTTCCCTCTGAATAGGCTCAGGTCAGTCTTGTTACTTTACTGTTTGCCAGGGCATAGTATGACAAGGAAGTCTTTGCATTACATTATTCTTGTAATAGGGATAGTAAGTACAGGAAAAAGAATGCCTATACAGGTCACTTACTCAGAAATATTATCTGTAGAGTTCATGCATCTGTAGTACAGTCTGGAAGAAAATGTCTACTTGAGAAAGGAGTAGGCTTTTCAGAAGGCAAATCATAAAGCCCTGTGGGGCTTCTGAGTCTAAAATCTGGAGAAACTGAATTTCAGCTGGAGCAGATAACTAAATAAGTTATGCCATAATGGCCCATTACAGTACAATAATATGTTGCCTTTTAGATAACTTTCGATTTGCTAATTTGAAAATTGCAACCATGTGAAAGCTTTCAGAGTGACAGCACATTTGTTTGTAGTTTGATATTTGAATATGCCAAATATTGGTTCTATTAAGCTGAACATCTACATCAGACACATTTTCTTTCTGCATGAACACAAAGCCATAATGTTTCATGTTTTGCTGATATCTGCATGATTAACTACATTTGTTTATATTTGCAAAGTTAGGCTCTGGAAAACCTATTTAAAACATTCAAACTTTCACTCGGAGACAGTTCTCCCCATACAATGACCAAAGAGTAATAGACATCACTAATCAGAAATCTCTAAGGACCCCAATTTTTACAGCCTCATTAGTAGGGTCTTAATTAGTTGTCACCCAGGTTAGCAATGACTTTTTAAACTCATATGGAATGCACTCAAGGGCAACAGATGTGCTCTCAAAATGTCACATCCTGTATCCAGGCTCCATGTTATGATATGTCTGTTTAAAAAGATTGGTCTAAATGAAAGACAAGTGGTTGTATCTTCTGACCTTTTTTAGGTTTCTTAGTAGGGTCACTGACGTTGCTTTTAATTCAGAAGGAAAAGAATATTATTTTAGAATATTTCACGTAACCATATTCCTTTTTACAAATCTAGTTTCTGCTACATATGTATACTTACACACCCTTTGATATGTCTTTCCAACATATGTGTATGTCTTTATATGTGGTGTATATATATTTATATATAAGCATATAAGGAGAAATGTGTATATGTTAGAAGGATAACAGAAAAGTTGTATTGTACTGCTTAATGTAAATAATTGCAAGTTGCTAGGCTATTTTATCATGTACATGTGTCTTTTTTGTTGCTGTCCTAATGCTAATACAAATAAATAATTTGCTGCTTATGATCTAATTAGTGACTGTATATCTATCTTCAGCAGGGCAGTTGAGCAAGGTGACCTCCCGAGGTCTCTACCAATCTGAATTAATGTGAGCTTGTTTACACACACAAAAATGTGCTCACATTCACACACACATTTCCCAAGGAAGAAATGGCTTACAAAATGCCTTGATGAAATGAATTGCCTATTTACATGTCCCAAGTGTCTGGATAAGGTGGTGATTAAAAAACACCTTCAGTTAAAGGGAAGGTATATACAAGGAATAGTGTCAAACTTTCCAGTGATTGAAGAGAGAGTGCCTTTTGTAACTCTGAACCTTTACTTCCATACTGTGGAAAAAACACTTTTGTACAGAGAGTTACATGTTCCAAAAGTCTGTGCAACAGTTGGAACAAACTGTTTTACTTCATATTAATATGATACACAAGTTTAATTATGATATTCATTATGGTATCATTCTTATTACACCCTGTTAGACTTCTGAATGATTTTAAGTCCTGATTTGCACATGACAGCAGGAATTGTTGGGGAAAAAGAAAGGCAAATCTTATAATAAGTTTTTTGAAATTATGTGGATTCTTATTAAAGAGTTAGGGGTGGTTTGACTATAACTATGCTAATTTTTGTTTTATAAATGTAATATAGAACAACTAAAATAATGACATCTCAAAATTTCTCTAAAAGATACTAAAAATTTGATCCTTATAAGTTACACGCTATAGAAAGAAAATAAAAAAGCTAAACTTGAGGTCACAGGGCTGTGATGAAAGACTCTTTGTTGCTTGCTTCTTCTAAATGATGTTTGAACCTCACTGATCTAAAATTTCCCCAATGTATTTTCTGACTGTGTGTCACCTGCCCCTGAGATAGAGTGGCCACAAATTCTTTGAAAGCCTTAAGCAGAGTGGTAAACTTACCTATGAGATGAAAGCTATGCTACTTCAGACAGTAAAATAGCTCAGATTATTACCAGCATATGAGTCACACAAAAATATATTCTTCACTGCAGACACACTGAATGAAATAGGTTACCAAGGCAAGGGAGAGGAGTTCTTTGCGAAAGAAAAGGTGAAGAGTAAATTAATATTCATTTGAAAGAAATTAATATAAGACCCCTCTGCCTGCCCCTCCACCATCTACTGGAGTGACACATTGGACAATAATACTCAGGGATCAAAAGGAGCCTTCTATGTTGTTGATCTTTTAAGTGGAATACTAGCTGGGGAATTCCTGGAGTGGAATTCCTGGGGAATCCAGTGATGTGTTGCCAATATCTTAAAGGGATTCCACTCAAAAACTATGCTTTTTACCTGTGATCAGTTCTTTCAGTTAAGGATTTTATTATAGAGACTAAAGGCAAGGTAGCAGGAGGTATGTTAAGTTACTTGCTTCCTTAGGCAGAAATAATTTATCCGAAAAAATTGCAAAGAAAAGAAGGAACTCACTACTTAATAAGAACCTAAGCAACATTAGGTTGAAATTACTTGTCATACAGTTTGTTCCTGAAAATACCTCTTATATATTTATTTTGTACAACAGTTGTCATCTAGTATGTTGAAGAAGGTCAGATATGTTAGGACAGTTGTTAGTACAATAAAACAAGATCTATTTGAAAATAAAGCAGTGACCTGAGTCTGGGGATGCAACAGACTTCTCCCTTCCTTCATGATGGCACTATCAAGTAATTTTAATATTGTATAATAATGTACATATTATTGCTTCTTCATCAAACAACATCTTTCTTGGTAATGCTTTGGCTCCTTTATCAGGGCTGTGCTGGCTGAGCTGCTGCTTTGTGGACCCAGCTAAAAAATCTTGAGGTGAACCTTGTCTTAGCCTTTCAGTTAACAGGAGGGCCACCAGCTACTGGTGGATCTGTTGCAGCCTTGCACATAAAAACTTTTATCTGCTGTTGCACAATCATCTGCTGCACTACTAATTTTTCACCAACTATTCTAATAGATTTTCTAAATCTTTTTTACTTCCACATCAGGATGAATTCTTGCACTCACTCTCACATCCAGTTGTTTTAGCCTTCCTTTACAGTCATAAATTCTGTTAAGCAACAAACTGTAGTGAGATACTTAATGAGTTATTGTTATTTTATAGCTTAATTAGTACAGTTAATTACATTTTGTAATTATACTATGTTTTGTTTCTATAAACATGAAGGTTGCATTATGTGCAGTCAGGTCTAGAGTAGAATTTAAACTAATGGTTATTTAATTGTGAGAACATTTTATTTTTTCAGCTTCAAGCCAATATACTGTAAATGTAAATTGGGGATAATGTCCTGGATTTACTGATTTTTTATTCCGTTTTTTATACAGGTTCTGTCCTTTAAGGTTCATTATTGTGCTCATCTTTTACCAAAGATGAATAACTTCAAATTTTTAAGTTTTTACCATGCTCCCTTAAATCCCATATGGGAATAAAAAATAATGAAATATTTACATAATATGAGGAATTTTATTTACTCACCTACCTAATGATGAAGAAAAAAAATGCAAGAGCTCTTGCGTAGAGGATTTGTTTTTTTACTATGTTAATGTCATATTAAAACTTTTTTTTAGATTATGTAGAGATGATTTTGTTATGCTCAAATGTTCAATTTAATATGCATGGTAATTTGATAAATGATGTTGCAAAAATTAATCAACTTTTAGAGTAATTTTTTATTATATTAGTAGAAAAAAAATCATGCTTTTGCATCTAAATGCATTCTGATAAATACAACAGCATTTAGATGCCTTCCTGAAAGAATCTCAGTGTATGAATGTGTATTTGATTCAGTATGGGGAGTAAGAGTTTAATTAGGCAGTTCTAAAAATTCAGCTGACATTTTTGATTGCTATTTCAGTCCTCTTCTCTTGCTGGTTTTGATGGTGAAAAGGTTTTTTATTTCATGAGTATATAGCTTTGTTGAATATGACACCTCACTCTTTAACAAGAAAAATCTAGTAAAAAAAGAAATATATTTTTTTCTGAAATCTCATGACACTGAATACATCATATATACTATGTAATCTTTTAAAAGAAGATGCTATGATAATGTACATTGGTATAATTTTATGAATGCATGAATCAGTCAGAGAAACATTATCAGTAAAACAGATAAAATATATTATTATTAGAAGTGACAAAAAGCAAAGGTACAGTCAGGAGGGCTTCACACCACAATTCAATAAACAGGTGTGCTGTAACATCATTCTCTAATTCATAGAATCATAGAATGGTTTTGACTGGAAGAGACCTTTTAAAGACCATCCAGTTCCAGCATCCTGCATGGGGTGGGCACACATCCTGCAAGACCAGGTTGCTCAAAGCCCCATGCAACCTGGTCCTGAACACTTCCAGGGAGGGGCATCCCCAACCTCCCTGGGCAACTTGTGCCAGTGTCTCACCACCCTCACACTAAAGAAGTTCTTCCTAATATCTAATATAAATCCCCCCCCTTTCAGTTTAGAATGTAACCTTTGTCCTATCATTTACCACATACCTTTGTCCTATCACCACATGCCCCAAGTGTTTCCCCAGAGGAGGAGGAGGAGGAACTGGACACAGTACTCCAGGTAGGGTCTCAAGAGAGCAGAGCAAAGGAGGGAATCACCTTCCTTGACCTGCTGGCCACACTTCTTTTGATGCAGCCCAGGATGCAGTTGGTTTTCTGGGCTGCAGGCAGACACTGCCAGCTCATGGTGAGCTTTTCACCAGCCAACACCCCCAAGTGCTTCTTCTCAGGTCTGTTCTCAATCCAGTCTCTGCTCAGCATGTAATTCTGCTTGGGACTGCCCTGGAACTTGCACTTGGTTGTGTTGAATTTCCTGGGGCTGGCATGGGCCCACCAATCTAGGTTGCTCTGTATGGCCTTCCTTCCCTCCAGCAACTCAGCCACACCTCACAACTTGCTGTCATAAGCAAAACTGCTGAGGGTGTTCTTAACCTCACCATCCACATCTCCAACAAAAATGTTAAACAGTTCTGGTCCCCACACTGACCCCCAGTGGAACGCCACTTGTCACTGATCTCCATGTGGACACTGAGCCATTGACCACAACCCTTAAAAGTGCAATCATCCAGTCAATTCCTTATCCACCAAGTGGTACATCTGTCACATCCATGTCTCTCCAATTTAGAGACAAGGATGTAATGTAGGACAGTGTTATATATTTTGTAAGAGTCCACGTGGATGACATCTCTTGCTCTTGTTCTATCCGTCAGTGCTGTAACCCAGTCAAAGGACACTAAATTTGTCAGGCAGCATCTGTCCTTAGCAAAGCTATGTTGGCTATCACTAATCACCTCCTTAATTTCCATGTGGCAAAGTATAGTTTCCAGGATCTACTCTATGATCTCCATGATCTTGTCAACCACAGAAGTGGCCATTAATTCCTCAGGTCTTCCTTTTTCCTTTTCTAAGAATGGAGGTTATGTTTCCCCTTTTCCAGTAACTGGGAACTTCACTTGCTTTTCTAATGCCATAGTATTACAGTCTCTTACCTCTGAGGACAAAAGACACTGAACTTTACATGTAAACAAAAGAAAGAAATCTCTCTCCTGAAAGATAAGCAACTAAACAACTGCAAACTTCCAATTCTATTTCTAAACTCTTCAGTTTAGAAACTATGAAATGTTCTATAAACAAGTAGAGAGGAGAGTAACAACTGCAGAGAAAGTTCCAGTAAATTATAATAGATAATACACTTACTTCTTTTCAGCCACTGGGTCTAATTTTTAACTGCTTTTCAAATGTACAGAAACAATTAACTTATACTCTGTATATTATGCAATTAATGTCTGCCTTTAATATATTCCATGTTAGTAAAATATTTTTGCATATTTTTATTAATATATAAACCCAAAATGGTTATTTTCCAGTAACACATTTTGGCTTCAGTCAACTGAAAATACTGTGATTCAAGCTTATGACTCATGTATGAACAACAGTGACCTCATGTGGCTATTGCTTCAGGGATACATGTGTTAGGCAGTACAAAAGGAACACATCTACCTTTCTGGCAGGAATATAAAAACATAAAGCAATGCCCATTGTGGTTCATTATAGAGTTTTGGGGTTTTTTGGTCTTCAGGCAATGATAACTGCAATACATTCACTGTAATATTGCCTGAGAAAGGTGCTTGATGAATGCAGCCATGACATAGGCTGGTGAACTCCATTATATGTAGTTAAGGCTTACTGAATATCATGCTCAAGAGTTTCTGATTTATTCCCTGATAAACCTGATGACAATCAGTTAGAGATAAAAAGGTTTTTTATTTGGTATCTAGAATTTTGTTACATTTTCTTCCTCTCCTCTCCTCCTGTGTCTTCTTTTTCTAGTTACTTTATTCGTGATGTAGGAATATGTGCATTTAACTAATTTGAGATGATATTTCATTAAAATAGACTGACTCTTTTTCACAATAGATGTCAGAAAAAGTTATTAATCAGGGAAGCTTTTAGTGAATACTGTGTCTTTTAGCCTAAAGGGTCTGTGTCATTCCACGCACTGTCTACACAGAATTAATATTTGAGAATGAAAAACCTGAAAAAGTACATGCCAAGGTCTTCCTTGCATCAGCTGGTACAGAGGTGATGTTTAATTCACATTTAAATGTCTTGCTTATTTTACTATGAATGGCCACAAATTCTGTGTTTTGTGTTTTATTATTTTTTCTCTAGATTAACTATAATACTTTAAAAAATGGTATAGCTATGTGGGTAAATATGCAGATATATGAATCCACATATCTACAGAAAATGATTATTGGACAGTGCAGAGATCAGACACAACATCTGTAGTATAGATGCACCTAGTGTATATTGACCTAATGGAAAATGGGTGAAGTTTGGCATGACTGATCACCCCATGCAGCTTCTGTAGCCATTTTCTCAGAAGTGTGAAAATAGATGGCCAAGAAAAACTTGGCCGCTCCACATGAAACCAAATTTAATTAGGAAACTAAGAACATAATTTTTTTGCAGATACTCCCAGACAAATATAGAGCTGGTTAGAACTACCTGTCTTTATATTGCTGTCTTTATATGGTTTTGGTGGTGTGAAGATATATCTGCCTAGGAACTGTGCTATTCAGAGAGCACACTGCTTTTGGACCTAAAATATCACTAATTATAGAGCCATCCCATAAGCTGGACCAGAGGTTTTATATCATGCTGGGTTTTCCAACAAGCCATTCAAAAAAAGACATAGACTAATTGTAGCGAGTTCAGCTGAGGACCATAATGTTGATTAAAGGTTGGCCCATGTGATGCAGGATAGGAGGCTGAGAGAACTGGGTTCCAAGAAAGGATCTTGCTGCCATCCTCAAGCACCTAATGAGGGTGTGTAGAAAAAAAAGGAGCCATACTATTTATTCTTACAAGTCATCAATGAAAGGACATGAGACAATAGAGACAAGTTACAACAGGGGAAATTCTGAACATATGATAGAAAGAACAACACCAGAATGAGTCCACTCAGACACTGGAGTAGGTTTCCCAAAGTCTGTGAAATCTTGCCCTGAACAAGCTGTAAGCTGCCTATACTCTGAGGAAGATGATCTCCAGAGGTGAAGAACCAAATGGAAATATTTTAGTCATATATAGCAGATGACTGTTCCAACAACAGAGCATGACTGAAACCTGCGAGTTTAATGGTTTTACCAGGAATATTAGGAGGAATGTTTTTACAGAAAGCAGCAGAGTAAAAGTTCCCTGCACAAAACACCTTTTTTCCACCCAGGTCAAACATAGAAAGGCATTGCTGATTACTTCCTTGAATAGTGTCTTGGATTAGTGCAGTGGTGTTTTGAAAGCGAGGGAGCCGCTTCATGTGCAGCTCCTGGGAGCTCCCCCAGCTCCAATCTGGCCCTGCTTCTGGCCAAGGCCAAGCAAATATAAGCTCTATGTGTCTCTGCAAGTAACCTATTCTAGAAAGCAAAAACGAAACTGAAAAAAACCCAAAAACCAAAAAGCCACCCCAAACATGCAGAGCAGAGGATAGGAGGAGGTGAGAGTAATGCCAGAGAAAAGACACTGAGATAAGTGAGGTAGGAGGGCTTAAAGGTGACAAGCAGATTTCTTCACAGCCTGTGGTGAGGTGGCAGCTGCCACCCTACAACACATGGAGGAACATGGTGGAGCAGTCCCTGAAGGACCACAGTGGGGGCAGATGTTGGTTTGCAGCCTGAGGATCATGGAGGGGCAGCAGCCGTGACTCTGTGTGCAGCCCAGGCGGGAGCAGTCTGTGCCTGAGGGACTGCACCTGTGGGAGGGACTCATGTCCCAGGGGTTCCTGAAGGACTCTCCCGGGAGAGGGAGCCCGCGTTGGAGCGGGGGAAGAATGTGAGGAGTCCTCCCCCTGAGGAGGAAGGAGCGGCAGAAACACCGTGTGGGGAACTGACCTTGAACCCCCCCCTGGCCCTCCCTGTGCCCTGAGGGGGAGGCGGTAGGGAAGGGATCCGGGATGGGGGAGAAGGGAGGGATTGGGGAAAGGCATTAAGGTCTGGCAGTGATTTTTCTTTCTCCTGACAGATTAAATCAATATGTTTTTTCTTCCCAAGTTGAGTCTGTCTGTTTTTGCCCATGATGGTAACTGAGGAGTGAAAACCTCCCTGTCCCTGTCTCGATGAAGGAGCCTTTGGGTGGATTTTCTCCTGCCTGTCCCACAGCAGGGGTGGGGGATGAGCGAGGGGAGGCCCGGTTGGTAACCGGCTGGGCCTAAACCACAGCAAATAGGTACATGTGTGCATGTGTATGTGCTATGTGTGGAGAGAGAGAGAGAAAGAGGGGATAACAGAACAATCGGAGAAGCAAGTAACAAAAAGGAGGGGAGAAATATCCCAGCACTGTACTTGAAAAGAAGATTTTTGGTGCTTTAATTCTTCCCATAATGAAGATAACATGATGCTTGCATTCATATTACTAGGGTATCATAAAAATGCTTCATATCATCGATACCGCATCCTCTGAGTAAGAACTATCAGTAAGACCTTTTTTATGGGTAGCTAGGGAGAAAATAATAATATGCATTTATTAGAAATGAGAAAAAATATCACCATACCTAAATTGTGCAACCAGCTATTTCCTATGATCTGACTTGGACAAGTGAATTCCTATCATTTTCACTAGCTCTCTAATTTTAAGATTCTCACAGTATTTATCTAGAAAGTGTTTCTTTTAACAACACACAAAAGCAGTTGTGAGGCAACGACCTAGATTATGCATCTGCTTTGGCAGACAGCTATGACCTGCTGAATTCCAGGTGTAGAGAGGAAAATGTATGTTGCCAAAAATATCCTGACTTTTAGGCCAAAAAAATTCATTAAACTTGTTTTAGATTAATCTAAATTCCTCTTCTCTGTCTGCTTCTTGAGTTAGTGCTTTTTAAGCTAGGAGAGAAAGATAGCATGAGAGTGGCTGCAGAAAAAAATAGGAATATTATCCCTTTTTTTTGTTCTTTCTGACTCACAGTACAAATCATCCAAATCTGGCAGCTATTGTTCTACTGTTCTCCTAAATCATGAGGTTTTGGTCTAGTAAGAATTCCTGTAAAGTGGTGGAATTTGACCTTAATAAAGCATTTCTTTAATTACAGATATGGAAGAATATCCCACAAGCAAAAATCCTAACATTTTCTAGACCAGGGTTTTCTGCCTATTTTGTAGGTTTTCTTCCTTAGCTCAAAACTATTTCTATATTTAGCACAACCTTTACAACAAGGGAGCCATCTGAATTCTAAGATGACTGATATCAGTATACCTTGTTCTTTTAAGTGGTGAAATCTTCTGCCTTCCAAGTTTTCCATTTCAAAGCAGAATTAGTAGTCAGGTCCTTTATTCTTGAAAGATTCTAGCTGATGATTAAGGGAAGCAGGATTTCACCCCCTGTCATACAAAAGAGCTCCTGAATACATTTACTGGCTGCTATATTGCATTTCAAATGTAAGAAATAAGACTCAGAAGTACATGTGCATAAAAGATATTTCTGTGAGAGAAAATTTATGCCCATCATAACCATCCATCTGCTGCAAGACCACAGGTATTTTCTAGATATTGTGGAACTTTTACTTTTAAAATAAAATAAAATATAACATAATAGACAATGAGTAGTATCTAAGCAAGCTAACAAAAGAATGGAATAGTTCTCATCCAGGCTCCCTCTTCCTTTCCCATGGAAAGTAAGACCAGATGGCCTTTTGAGATCCTTTCCAACCTGGGCTATTCTGTGATTCTCTGACTTTCAGTTATCCCTTAAAAACTACAGGGAGTCACACTGAAGTCAACTACAAAATTCCTATTGACTTCAAAAGGCATAGGACAATGTCTGCAAATTATAAAATGTGTCTCCAGACAGAATGGGATGTAAATTCAGCTAGTGATTTGGAACTTCTCCAGTTGCAGCTTAAGCCTTGAGAACAACTAATTCCCTCTGAAAGTTGTTGTAGCTGATGATGAAAATTCTTGTTACAGTATAGCACACTGACATCACACAGGCATAAGTAATGGCTTGTGCACCAAAGAAACAAAACACTTTCTGTTTTTTGGTTCACAAACATGAAAAAAAAGAGAGGACAATCAGCTTTGTCTAAATGAATTATGCAAGTTTTTTTTGATATGCTTACTTTATATTTATGATTCTTTGATCCATAAAATTACCAAAAGGAAGCTTGACCTCACTGTTTTAGAATGCTATGCAAACGTTATTCATAATACAGGCTGATGCTAGCAATTTATAATTTGTTTCAAAATAAGAATATAGTAACCCTGAATCCACATAATCCCTAATTTTCTTTTTTATTTCCAGTTTCACAGTAAAAAAGCTGTTGAGGGAAACAGATATGAATGAATTACCCTTCCTCTCTTTACAAGTGAAAGTGAATGTCATAGCATCAACCTGAATTTATCAGAAGTAGGATATAATTTAAACACT
Source organism: Heliangelus exortis (assembly GCF_036169615.1). NCBI lineage: Eukaryota > Metazoa > Chordata > Aves > Apodiformes > Trochilidae > Heliangelus > Heliangelus exortis. The sequence goes on from NC_092424.1 coordinate 63,442,146, forward strand.
GATAGAGACAATTTGTCCATCAAGTTCTATAAAGTATGTCCTGCTGAGTCTTGTGACTGAAACATTACAGAAAGAGGAATAAAGAGACATGGAATGTTCAAATAGATATTCTTCTGTAATTGTGCCTGTGCAGGTTTTATTTTAACTATATACTTTAAAATTTTTTTGTTTTATTTTTTTTTATCCCAATACTTGGAGATTGCCACTTAATATATTACAATAATCAGATGCTGAAGAAGCCAGATGCTTTTACAAGCAGCAGCTATAGCAACCAATCTCTTCCTGGGTTGGGAGCCAATTTCACAATTCATAAGTAATTCCTTGGGGATTTTTCCTGTATTATAAAGCCTGTTGAACCAATCAGAAAAATCTTAAATTTCAGCAACATATATTTGGCTATGTTAAGGAAGCTGATTTGAAAAGGAAATTCTATGTCTTCAGCATCACTAAAGCAGCAATACCTATGCATGAGGAAAGTATGGTTTTGGGTTTTTTTTTCTCATTACAAGGATATCAGCTGATAGTATAATTTGGAGAAAATGTGCAACTATTATTAGTCTTAATTTGGTAAGACAGTGGTGCTAAAAGTTTCAAAGCTATTGATATATTTGAGTCAAATGCCCACTGTGAAGGTGCAGGTTCTTGACCCCAGAGATTAAACTGTTTCAGACCCTCTGTTATGTCACGTCCTGAGGCAGCAGGGAGGACTGGGTGGGGCAGTGCTCTTACTCATTTGCTTAATTCACTTTCTATGCATTAAAACTTTGCCTAGATATTTGTGTCTGGATACAGTATCCCCAGACCTCACAGTTGCAGGATACTTCTTTTAGGTTTTTTATTCTTTTATAGGTACTTCTTTCTATAGTTTTTAGTTTGTAAGACTATTACAGAACTTGGATAATAATTTAGCCCAATATTTGGTAAGTTTTATCACAGAGGGCTACCCCAATCCAGACTTTTAGTCCAGTAAGTTGTTAGCAAAGATCTCTGAATCATATCAAGATGACTGGCAAGTTTATATCTATGATATCCCTGCTTTATGAAAACAATTACTTTAACAAGTGTCTGTGATACAGTATACATAAATTTCATTAAGTGATAATATGAATAAACAGAATATTGTCACAAGATAATTGTCTCTGGATTCTACACAAATTCCAGAGCATTGGAATAAACAGGAAAGGCACACTGAAACATTTGTTTCTGAAGAAGATAGCAGTACTTGTTACTTGGCTATAATAATTTATATTGCAACCATATTTCTATGTAAATCTAAAGCTTGAACCACATCTGGGGTAATTTGCTGCTTGCAAAGGAAGGATTTTTGTTCTACTATTTTGCTTAGGAAAAAAACCAAAAACAAACAGAAAATGTTTGTCTTGAGCAACTTCCAAGTTCTATTTTTCCAAAAAGCTATTTTCCTTCTTTTCTATAATTTCCCCACTCACAGAAATTACTCGCTTGGGTCACTTCTGTCTAATAAATGTGTACATAGCCTCGTCTCACTGATTATGAACTTACCTGATGCTGTTGGATTTGCTGAAATTTCTATGGTCTCCCATTAATATAATTTAATCTTTTCCTTAAACAGCTCTCTTTAAACCTCAATGTTATTTTGCTATTATTTCTACCATGTTAGCTCTATTTGATTCAGGTTATTGTCTGCTGTGTCCAAAGATATAATTCTATTGCTCTTAAAATTTAAACATGTAATGATAAAGAGCAGGCCAACTGGACAGTTGACAGGAGGGGTTTGGATTTGTTTTTTGTTTGGTTGTTTTTTTTTTCCCCACTTACAAATCACTGTGCAACTGCCCTCATAAATTTCTCATGTTCCAGCATACAATGGATTATTTTTCTGGGCCAAATGCTGAGCCTTTGGACCCCTGCTTTCTATATGGTTAGTTTCTAACTTCCAGCCTGAATTAAGTTCTCACCACTGATTTCTTTTATGCCATTTCTGTCCTTTGTTGTAAATTGCCTTTATTTCTTTCTTGTGTTTACCCTGTGACAGAATGATCAACTCCCTTCTCAGACTCATGATTTTAATTAAATTTATTCTTAATTTATATCTGGAAAGTAAAAATCTTCTATAATTTGTTTCAGGAATATTGCCCTTATTTTGGTAGCCGTGCAGAATTGTCTAGCATGAAGATAGATCATACCTGTTAACCTTTTAAAAGGTAAACCTTCCTCAAAGGAGTTTGGATTGTAGTGATTCTTTCATCTCTTTCTGTCCTGCTTATTTCTCTGCAGTCTCCCCTGTCTTCAAAATTCACTGCAATTGCCTCTTACCTGCCTTTATTTCTACATTATCTGGTCAGTCTGTAGCCTGCAGCACCTGTGCTCCACTGCAGTCAAATAATACTCATCCTCATGTCAAGAAGAGGTAGCAGGATGATACAATAAAACAAGCACTGTTAGGTCAGAAATTATCTTGATTCTCATTAAAAGGAGGTTTTTTTAATTAATTAAAAGTTGACTCTGGGTGGCCTTCTGTAGATGGAGTATATGCAGGAGAAAGTGCAGTAGTGAATGGGGACAATCAGATCATTAAGTGAAGAGAGGTGACATGGTGGGCCTATGCTTTGGAGAATTAAATTTGCTTTACCTATGATGTTATTCTGCATCTGTTCAGCTTTCAGGTAAACACTAACTCCTAATTACTCCTTGCCCAAAATCCCTTCCAGGCTGTTGTCCTAGAGAGGACTTTGAAAAGCACTTCGAGTGGGACTTCAACATCTAAATCCCTCCACTGTTATTGAAAATTCAAAAGAGTGTCTGTCAAGAAGCTTTGGAGCAGAAATCTAGAAGAGTTTCTAACAATTCCACTATTTTAGTCGTGATTAATTATTTCATGTTCCAGCAGATTTGTGTAACTACTTGATATCATTATGCAAAATTCATCATTTACTTTTATTTACTTTTATTTTTAATTGTTTCTTTATACTTGTTCTTCAAAAAGCATCTTATTCCTTGTGCTGTTATGCCACTTTAAATTTCAGAATCATCCAAGAGTCATTTACAGGAACTATCATATTCTCTGGGTACTAGAGGCCAAACAAATGGCAAATCAATGCCTATGCTACTTAAGAACTCGTATGCAAAAATCAGCATGTGCAATGCTGATAACTCAAGAATAATATCAGGAGGATTACGGTTCTGATACCAAGTATTATACATGAGTTACATTTAAGAAATCGGGGTAAACAAAATATTTCACCATTTAAATTCTAGAGCAATGCAAAATAGTTAAAAGAGTAGTTTCCATCTCTAACTAGAGAAAAGCAGCTCCCAGCACATCATCAGTTTTCAATTTTTGCAGCTTATCAGCCAGCTGTTGCATTGATTCTTTATGCTTTGGGTGATGTCCATCTAGGGAATAGGAAAATGATGCAGCACAGTTGCAAGGCTGTCATTCTGCCTTCTTTTCTGCTCCCTCATTCCCTTTCACATCTTCCAGGGAATCACCCTGACCATGCACTTTGGGGTACATCAACACACCTGCAAAAGAATATAGCCCTGGCTAGGTTCACTACAGGTATGCAAAAGTAACCCCAGGGAACTGTTTGAAAAATATGGATTAGTTTCTCATCTCAGTGTCATTGGTAAAATGTGAGAGCAACTGTTTCCATCATCGGATTTAAGGTAGTCTACATTGCTGAGATAGACATCTCCGTACTTTTTTTGTCCAAGAATGCTCTATTATCTTTTGCTATGGCCAAATTTTGACCCAAAATATTTTCAGAGAGGTTTTGGTTATAACTCCAGTCTTTTTTTTTGTGAAGAAATATGACCCAAATAAAATAGGCAATTTGTGAAGCAAATATGTTAAGAATAAAATATAAAATGTTTTTTTTTCTCCTGCCTTCATGTATGAAGCAGATTACAAAAACCCAAAGATTTCTGATTTAATGTCAGCTCCTTCAAGCTGAATAACACCAGTGTGTTATTCAATTAAAATACATTGAGCAATAAATAATGCATGGCATACACATGGCATATACAATAAAGTAACTAAATAGCCTAATTGGAACCTTAGCTGTTAGAATGACAAATGGCTCCAACCCTTGCTTTTAATTCATATATCATTATATATCATTAAGGACTAATTTGTAAAATGCCTTACAGGCTTTGATTGACATTAAATGACTGGCTAGCTGTAGCTGCCCTAATGACAGACATTCACAACAGTCTCAAGGATAAAAAGGTCAGTATTATGCAACTTCTGATATAGCTTTCTTGCATGTTTGAGACTGTGAAGAATAATAGGTTACAGCCATGGAACTTAATGTGAATTACTGTTCTCTTCCCAACTCACATGTCATTGGAAGTATTCACTTTTGTCAGAAATATTTAACCTCATTATAATTAAAGGCATTATCTTCAAACACAGGTTCTTCAATTAATGGTTTTGGTTTTTCAATTATGTAATTATGGCAACTGGTTTACTTTGCAAATTCTGTGATTTTCTGAATTCATCTCGTACAGAGATTAAGCCAGTATTATATTGACTGTGCCAAGCTGTTCTTTTCTTAAAAAAAAAATAAAAAATCACAAAATTGCCCTCAGAGGACTGTGCTAAGATCATGTCTGACAGACAAGACTGTGAGATCAAAAATTGCTGCACTTTACTTGGTGTATAAAAAAAGCTAAGAGGATAGGATGTTCCTACTGTCATAACCAGTTACCTTACAAAAAGAACTGAGATCCACCCCAGGGTCCTGCAGCCAAGATTATTGGGGTTCCATTGTAACACCCAAAACTTTCACAGCCAGTTGTGAAAAATGCCCTGAACATAGCCTGCCAGATGAAGAAAACTAAATGCAAATGCCGGCTTCACAGTATGAACTCAAGTCCTAATAACACCACCCTTCCCTTCACATCTTTTTATCTCCTTTCTGTGTTATGTGTAGGGGTATTTTTTTGTTCGTTTGCTTTTTCCTCTTTTGGTCTCCTGTTTAAAAAAGAGTCTGGTTATCCCAGCCACAGCTTCGTTTCATAGATGGTGCTAAAGAACTGTTCTGAAATGAACCATTTCTAGTAGCAGTTTTCCCTGACCCCACACAGAGACTCTCTGGTGAGCAAATACTTAATCTTCTCCTGGCTGTCAAAAAAACCCTCTTCAGGCAGCACAGCTAAGGACATGTCTTTAGTGAGGTGACCAGACATCATGGATTGGGTAAGGCATCCTCCCAGCTTTCTCTGCATTCAAGTATGCTAATGATTTTGAGGAACCCTCATCTTCTGGAAGGCTCACGTCATTTTCTGAAGTGTTAGATCTGCATGGCCTCTGTCTGGGCCGCATGATCCATTTCTCATTATGGGCAAAGAAATTTAACCATCCTCAAACACCTTGCAAAAAACAAGAAGCAAACCCCAATCCAAACTTTAAATCATGCAGTGTCATTCATTCCCAAAGAAGACTGTGCCCTCTTCAGGTTAGCCAAAAGAAGAGCATGGCCTTCATCACAGTAAAGAAGCTGAACTCTAGTCCATAATCCATAAGCTCAAAAACAGAAGCTGCATTTTTTTTTTCCTGCTCTTTTTAACTTCTTTTTGTCTGTGTTTATCTTCTTCTGCTCTGAAGGACAGAGACTGCAACAACAGCATCTATCTAAACCGCTTTTATTTTTTTATCTCTATCCCAAGTGGACAGCTATTGCCATCTAAAAGCTGTGGTATAAGAAATCTATTTCTAAAAGCTTTAGAGCAAAAGCAGACAGTAATAGAAGAAAATGCTGTTTAAAATTAGCCTTGGTTCTTTGTATGTCATAAAGTTTAACTGTTGTTTTTCATTTACTGTATCTTTAATAAAAGTTAAAAACATTTTGAATAGTGTTTATTATCATGGTACTCAAATTCTGAACTTGGCTGTTCAAGGTATTATAAAGTAACAATATTATGAGAACAAGTTTGTAAAGCCCGGCCAACCTATTCCATCTGAATTAATGCAGCACTACTGTATTTTTCCAGGTTTTCTATTAGCACCTGTCATTGTACTATCCTATCTCCTTAACAGTCTTTTTAGAAAGAGAATACCATTAAATGAGTTTAATAACATGCCAGATATAACTGAACATTATAAAATGGGTATTTTAAGGTTTTCAAATCACCCTGTTTTCATATCTTTTTCCAGTGTAAGAGAAAGGTTTTAGCTTAGCTAGATCCACTCGTATCTTGTTATCACATCAACTTTTTAACTCCAGAACTGATTTTCAGAAAGTAGAAAGATGATTTTAGAAAAGTTTCAGTATTTGAATGCATGTACCTAATATAATCAAATTGTTATGTGCTCAGAGAGATTAACTACCTGATGAATGAAGAAAGATACATTCTGGAAAGCATGGAACCATTTCATAGAATACACTCTGGGAAAGAGTTGCAAACTACAACCATTTTTTATAAATCAGCCCATTATTTGCTTCTCTTCAATATAAACATTACCCTAATGTTCACAACTAACATAATGATAAATATTTATTAATTTTATTTTTATACAATATATATTTTTTATTTTTCAAAAATTTAATTATTCTTTTACCTGAACTAAATTTTTGTCAGTTTGATTTTTTTGATTTAATGAACTAAAATTTTAATTTCTTGCATTTATTTTCTGTGGAAAAACCCCTCTTATTTCCCATATCCTCCTTTGCCATCCCAACCTTCCCTTTGCTATCCTAGCAGAGCAATCCAGTAAGCAGAAATGTAATCATGAGAAGAAAAATCATATTTAAAATAGGTATGCTCTAATTTCCCACCATCAATGTTTCTGGAGTTCCATTTATGGAAATTGATTTTAGAGAACAAGATTTTAAAGCATGAACTTTAAAAAAATTGCATTTTGTAATGTAACTAGCGGTAAACACGCATTCATTCATCACATAAGCATTTGAAGGAGTAAAGTGGCTCTTTTGAGGCCAATAAGAAGACTTGGGGAGAATATCTCAACAAAAGCTATCAACACACTCTAAATGCTCTTAAGTGCTAGCATAACACAAAACTTCAAAGTTTGCCAACCATTTCTGTGAAAGAACACTGCTCAGAGACAGAGAACATTAATTAAATTAATTCATACAGTCATCTGTAGACTGGTTATTTGTAAAGTTCTCAGGAGATATAGCAGGAGAAACTGTTAGTATCCAGACTTTAGCTCTCAGATGTATCAAGGCTTGAAACTCCAAGGAGTGCTTCAACCAAAATTGAAAGTTTTAAAAATGCCTGATAAATCAGTCTACTGGGCCACTCAGTAAGAATGGTTCCTAAAGCCTGGAAAGTTTTAAAGTCAATGTAACAGATATGTAAAACATTCCTGTAAGTTTTTAGCAGCCAACAGAAAGTTGCTTCCCTGAAAGAGTAAATTAGCAAGAAATATTTTTCATGTCTTTAAGATACTGAAGTAGCAAAACCCTTGAGAAAACTCACATTTGGCAAACAAGCTAGAGCAGTATGATGCAAGAGGTTTCACATTGGTCACCTTTTGGAAGAAGAACATCAGCTTTTGACACAACAATGCTGTCCTGGTGTCTAAACACACCACTCTGTCTTGAAATGAAAATGGGTCCTCCCCTCCTTTGCTATCTCACACCCACAGAATGATCAGAGGAATTGCAGGTAGAATTACTTGGTGATTTTTCCTTGGGAAAGAGGAAGGGTTAGGGGAAAGATGAGAGCTTGGCAAAAGAAAAGGGGGAGAAGCTTCTTTTTCAAGAGTGACAACAGGAAACTGCAGTCATATAGGGAAGGAAGAACAGATGAGAGCAGCCTTTGGCAGTATTTTTTTTTTTCTGAAGAGGCTGAGCTTCTTGTCAGGGACCTTGAAACTCTAGACTTGGTTCTAGCTAAGCCGAGGCAGCAGCAACATCAATAGGCCAAACCACCCAAGACTTAGCATGAACTTAAGTCTATTTCCACTGTAAAAAAAAGCAAAAAATAGATACGTGCTGCAAATAACCTGATAGTACTGAGACGCCTTGTGAGAAGCAGTTGTCACAGTAAAGACAGGAGTACACACTCAGCAGCTTAGGATGGTGAAATACAGAGGGTGATGTGAAAGGTGTGTGGACTGAGAGCCAAACACTAAGTCCAAACCAAGAGCTGAGAAATTGAAGTAGAGGTATGTTTTCATATGCTTCCACACTTTCATTTTAGCTGATCAAGAAAAGCTTACACTAGATGCTGAAACACTTGCATTTCTTCTCCATGCTTCCCACTGTTAGGGGATGCTGAAGTCAGAAAGCAGGCTTGACACAGAAAAAACCCAAACCAATTGCTTTGTCACACACTGCCCTGTTAACATGCAAGATCAAATCTCAGTTCTATAGAAATGAAAAAAGAATTGTGTATTTCTTAGTTTAATTACTTGAAGATAAATCTGAAACTCAAATCTACATACTCAACCTGAGCTTCACGGCTTTTCTATAAAATCACGTTTCAGTTTAGTTTTTTAAATATGAGAAATACGTTCTTTTGCTTCATCATTTAATTAATTTTCTAGCAGAAAACAGAAATTAAAAAGAAATAGCACTCCAGTGAGAAAAAATTGTCTGTATGAATAAATGCTCTGCCAAGAAATTTGTGCTACCAGTTTGTACTGACTAATGGCACCTAAGGTTATAAAAGACTCCACAGAATTTACTGTAAATGTTCTCTTTAATGAAAACCATATATATGCATGTAAGGGTGTAAGTATCCAGATATTCTGTTGCTCTTTGTGGATTTTGTGTGAGTTTTAGGGAGGTAGGGGAACAAGAATGCTAAATCTTTCTAGTCACAGAAAGCAAAAAGAAACCACAGCAATTTTGAGTAATTTGAAGTATTTTGTGCCCTTTTTGTAACTGCTTAAGATTCATTTTTATGGATAAATGGATAAAAGAAACACATCCCTAGAGTGCTTTTGATAGCAGTTTTGGAAGCATTTATATTTTAACCTTACAGTGTGGTTGCAGATGAACTGATTTAAAACAAATAGTTCCAACACCCATGATGTGATAGAGCAACACTCTTGAATCTGATCTAACCACATGACTCTAAATTAAAAGCTATTTTACACAGGGTTGTTTTTTTTCCAGCCTGTGCTTACTCCTTCCTTTGTAATGGTGCCCTGTGTTACATTATAAATGTTTTTGTATGAGTTTTCCTAATGTCTTCAGCTCTCTCTCAAACAGAAAGATACAATATTCATTATTGTTGTGGGTTAACCCCGGTTCGCAGCTCAGCCCAAACCAGCAGCTTGCTCACTCCTGCCCTATGGGATTCAGAAAGGTAAAAGTGAGAAGACTAATGTGTTGAGAAAAAGGAAGTTTAACAGGTGAAACAAAAGCCACACACATAAGCAAAGCAAAACAAGGACTTCATTCACTGCTTCCTATGGTCAGACAGGTGTTCAGCAATCCCCAGGGCAGCAGAGCTCCAGCACATGTAATGGTTACTTGGGAAGACAAATGCTATTGCTCCCAACATCTTCCCTTCCTTCTTCTTCCCCTATTTTTATATGCCAAGCGTGACATATGGTGTGGAATATCCCTTTGGTCACTTGGGGTCAGCTGTCCCTGGCTGTGTTCCAAGCTTCTCGTGCATCTCCAGCCCACTGACTGTCAGGGCAGTGTGAGAAGCAGAAAAGGCCTTGACTGTGCAAGTGCTACTAAGGAACAGGTAAAACATCCATCCCTGTGTTATCAGCACTGCCCAAAACTTAGCTCCCCAGCAACTACAGAAATTAACTCTATCTCAGCCAGAAAGAGTACCAATGGAATTGAGAAGAAATGTGCAGATGTTACACGTGTATTTCTGGGAATGAAAAAGATTTCAGACAGATTTCCATTCATTCACTCCTAATCCCGTTTCCCAGATTTGGAAGCAAGCTAAAAAAGAAATTCACTGGATGTCTGTGTCCAAAAAAGCAGCCCTTGCCTGAACCCTTCTTTTTTGAAACCCAGGGAAATTTGTAATTGCACAGTTCAAAAGAGAAAGAAAATCTAGGAACTTGTCATTAAAAGTCTCCTTTCTGAAATGATCCCTGTAACTGGAATTCACAGCTATCTTCAATGAAAATTATGTCACTGAGATCATACATACACACATACATGAAAATACAGATATATAATGGTGATTTCTGGTTTTGTTCAAAATATTCATGAGGGTAAAGATACAGGGGAGGTGGAAAATAAATGAACTGAGTAATCTGATTTTTAGAGGTCTGCATGGATATTAGTAATATTAATGAAAGACATGTGTATTCATCACTATTAATTATTAGAAAACTTCCAAATCTGGAAAACAGAATCAGGAATGAATGGAGATATATCTGCTATCTCTATTTAAGTCAATTCAAACATTTTTTATAAAAATTGCATTAAAAATAGTAAACAATTGACAAAAAATTTTGAAAATTTAGCTTTAAATCTATTAGAAAAACTCAGTAAAAGTTTATACTAAGGATTTTTAAACCTTTTTTTTTGTTTTAACAATATTCAAATATTAATTTTTAACTTGTAGTTGCTGGAATAGCAGCCTTCTACAATCCTTGTGTCTGGGTATGTCACAAACAGTAGAAGTGGCTTCATGAAGCTATCTTACACAGGCAGAAGTCCCACCAGACTTCAAGAAATACTTGCAAATGTAGGCTTCTCAGAAAAATATATTTTCTCTAGGGTTATTGCCAAAATTGCCATGACATACTGTCACAAACACAGAAGAAAAGTACAATTGCTTAAATAAGAAATTATGCAGTCTTAAGCCTACAATGTTTTCCAGGTCTGGAACATTTCCAATTAGGAGCCAATGAATATAGGTTTCCATGGTGATTAGCTAAAATGTGGAATGAACTTCGTTTCATGATAATTGCTGTATATTTGCAGCTGAAGTACATCTTTCGGTTTCAGCCTAAGATTTTCAGGACCTAATCACAGCTCTAGATCTGGATCTGAATCTAATGACGAAACCTATAATAAAATGCAGGGCTATTCTGCATTCATTTTTGGAGGCAAGAAGGCTTTTAGGAGGGTGAATGTATTTTTTTCTTAATGCATTTCATTCTTTTGGCTTTTATTTTGTTGTTTGTACAATCTTTAAACACGTAGTACATATTCTACTTTACAAAAAAAATCAAAAAACCAAAACGCTAACATTAATAGCAAATCCCTTCTTACAACACTTGTGAAAAACAGCCAGTACTTTGATTATCTGTCAGTAACTCAGAGCTGCATGTTCCAGTTACATTTTTCTCAAAGCCTATATGTAAGCTGCAGTAATTGAATTTCACTATAGCTCTTTCATACCCTATGCTTCCTAACATTTTACATCACAATACACTAGCTAGGAAAAAGTAACAGCATACCCTTTCACAATTTTATGGCATTCTGAATGTGTGCAGCAATTAGACTGTAATAATAGGATGTCAAATGCTTCTTTAATAGCAATTCTGAAAGCCATCTTTTCTTGGTGCAATGAATGACTATTTACAAATCTGTTTATCTTACAAATTCTGTTTGAAACCGAGGAGAAAGGCTGGCCTGCTCAATTAGGCCCTCCTTCTGGTTCAAAATTAAAAGGCTTTTTTCTCTGGTAAAGCAACTTGACGTATTCCTTAGAATAGATCATATCCAGTTTTGGACAAAAAAACTTGGTTACTTTTTCCATTGGTCTCTGAGATATGTAGCTGATCATACAGAAAGAAAAAAGCTATTGTTTTCAGTTACTAACAACTCTTCCTCAAACACATGTTTAAAGATTCATATGAAGGAATTCTTCAATGACCCATTCACTGTCATGCTGAATATGATTTCTGTAGACAAAGGCAGTGGAGGAGCTGAGTATCAACCCTGGACAAGTGAGAGATTTTTTTCTCTTTGTGTTATCTGTGTGGAACCTTTTGATATTTTTCACACATATCTCAAAAATGGGTGGTTGGTTATACAAATGCCTTAATTCTGACTATTAATAGTATTGCTTTTGTCCCCAAAATTTTTGATTACACTGTGGAGTCCATTTCTTATAAGAATCCATAACAAAAAATACTCATCCTCTCATTTCCATTCCCCTGAGTGATTTGCATGCACAGGCCAGCAAATGCAGGAAATTGAAAACTGTAGCATTGGGCTTTTTAAGTAGTTAAGTCAATTTTACCACGAGTAAGTGATGAAGTATCTGTCTGATTATTATTAAAAAGTCTTTCCCTCATGTCAGGAGGTCTTTGCAAGCAGCAAAAAATACCTATTTGCATTGCTTTATCTTTTGTCTTTCTTCCAATATGAAAAAAAAAAAAAGTAATGGTTATTGCTCTAGAATGAAAAAGCTTTCATATAGAGATGGAACAGTTACTAGACCAGATTGTTTAGAAGAATAACATTTTTGCCACTTGAAAGGCAACAAAAGTGTTGTTGCAGTTGAACCCACAATGAGCAGTTTCTGAAGGAAGCCTCTGGTACCCATTTTATCTGTGACTAATGTGTCACAATGATCAGTGAAAAGATGCACTAATGAAATAACAGCTCTCTTAATCACTTGATTAAAGTTGCAATAGGGCTGGATGCAAGGGGTTGTGAGCCAAATTAACATCTGGCATGTTATAAGAATAGAAAGAGAATGGAGGGTAAGTGGGTGTCTTTGCAACAGGAAATTATGTTCCTCCTGTGATTATTTAAATTTATTTTCTGAGTAATTTTGACTTGTTTTTCTTCAAAACTTACAAAGGAAAATAAGCATGTATTTTGAGGAAAAACAAAAATGGAAACAATTTGTAAATGGATTTGATCCTAGGGGAAGCTGAGCACTGCAATGAAATACCAAGTTCACCTAGTTCTGACTGGACAATCTGAACCACAGAGGATAAAGTACGTCTGTTGAATGGTTTTAGACAAATATAAAGGTGATAAAAGAAATAATTAGAAACAGTGTGATGACTTGAGACTTCAGACATTTGGTTTGGACTCCAAATTCTGTTGTTTAGTAATTATCTTGATAAAAATATATATTCTTTGTGGTGTCTTTTTTTTCTTTTTTTTTTTTCTCATCCTTGGGAGTGGCAGTCAGGGATGCTATCTCGTGATACAGAACTTTGAGAACCACCAATGAAGAACAACCTGTAAGAAACACAAATTACGTCCAATGTTTGCATGTTTTCTCACTTTATTTTTTGTTTATCATGAACGTTCCATGTGTTACATGTTGGCTGGGAGTATAAAAAGTGTCTCCATAAGCTATATACAGCTATATGGGAGCACTTTTCTGGCTGGGCTGCTCTTCTGGTACAAAGTTATTATTTTAGGGTAGGATGAAGTAGTCTCTTCTGGTATCTTTGCAGAAAGAAGAAAGGTCAAGTAAATGGGGATACCTCTCATATCTCCATGCATGAGATGCAAGTTGAAGACTGGTAACAGGACCCCTGGACCCTGTGAAACATTGTCTCTGAAAGCTACTGAGACTGTATATTAATTAGGATATGTCAAGTTTGATCACACATGGTAAGATGTGCCTCTAAGGAGTTCCAGTTTGTCACGATGCATTCCCAGCAGGTATTTATGCATTTACCTTGCTATTTATATTGACAGCATTGAATTTGAGAGTGAAAGTATACACTGATGAAAACTGCTAAAATGCAGTTTGTACACAAAATCCTCCCTGAAATCTGCTTATGTAATGGCAAACGTTTCCTTCCAGCTATTATAAACCTCTTCCTCCTCCTAAATTTTTTTGTAAATTGATTGAAAATTCACTAATTTTTCTTAAGAATTCCCAAAGCTTATAAATAGCCTGGTGAGCTACTGTTTAGCACATTTTTAATCTATATTCTTTCCAGGTGTGACACAGTGTTCTTTTTGTAACCTGAGTACAAAATATAAACACTTGTGGAAATATGAGTATTATAATTAGAGTTCTGGTCTTCTCATAAATATGACTTGGAGGTGAAAATTCATGTTTACACTTTACATATGAAAGAAGGTGTGAGATTTTCCATAATAGCAACTCCTTCAGTTTCAAGATTTTTTTAAAAAAATCTGAATATTTTTCTCTCTAAAACCTATTGTTCAGATTCCCACCTGAAAATCTGCTCATTTTGCAGAAGGGCATGAGGGACATTGTCAGGAATGCATCCCTTAAGATCTTTACAGTGATAAAATGGAAAATAAATGTGAAACTCAGCAGTTAGTATTTACTGTGATGTTATTTATATCTTGGATTGAAAACTGCTGGGAAGGCCTGCGGGAGTTATTATCATGGGATAATCAAACTCCCTGTTTTGTGTCATTGATTAATTACTTTTTTCTTTTTTGATATCTGAGTATAAGGAAGGTTCCTAGATATATTTTTTCATTTTATTTTCTTACGTTCTTGTTTAGATGTCTTTCTATACTTTTTGAGATTTATATCTATATTACTTTGCATATCACTTGGTTTGATTTAAAGTTCATTGATCGTGAGAATGATTAACATATGAATATATAAGAAATAACATGAGACTGCAAATTTAACATAATTAATGATGGCAAAGCAGCATATTTCAGTCTGTGAATATTATTTCCTTTTTATTCATTAAAAAACATATAAAAGCAAGAAAAACATGAGACATGAGCAAAAGTCAAAACTAAATCTTAGTTATCCAGCATGAGCTTACTCCCAGTTTGTTTTACAATTTCAAGGTCAAGACTGAGGGTAGTGATGTATATGGGCTATGAAAATTGCAAGTCCAGGCTGAGGACAATTCTTAGGACTCAGAAACTAAGAAAAAAGAAGAAGGTGAGGTTATTTTACAAACTTTACAGCAGTCCTGAGGTATGGTGGGGACAGGCAGGTAGAGTATAGGAAGCGAGTGACTGATCTAGGCCATCCCATGTAGGGAGAACCACAAGTCCTCAGGTGTCGCTGATAATGAACTGGGAGCTTAAGCCCAGGTGTGCCCACTAATTAGGGCCTGCCCTAGCCGGAAATGGGCGGGGCTGAAGGGCAAGACAAAAGGCATGCTCCCAGAAGCAGAGTCAGTCAGAAGAGAAGAACAGGAAGAGAAGAGATGAAGATGCCTGAGGAGAGGGACGGCAAGAGAGCTCCGGAGAAGAGCCGAGTCCCCGAGAGAAGGCTCGCCGCAACAATCCCACTGCTCACAGTGGGGATCACTGGAGGTGGGCAGGCATAAATTTTGGCTAACTTCTAGAAGTGTTAAGGGCATTCAGGAGCTTATTATTAGCTATTATCAATCCCCAAATCAGCATGTAACTGGAAATAGAATTGCTATGCATCTCTATAAAGATTTTTAGTCTTCTTCAGTCATTAATTCCCTACTATTTGTAATAGTCCTAGGGAAGACTTTTGCAACACATAAATTAGTGCTGTTCTTTTATAGTGCATAATACAGTCACTGAGGAGAGAAATCTGAGAGGGATCTGAGGAGAGATCCGAGGATCTGAGGAGCTTCTCAGGCTCCTGTAGCACTCCCTGGATCATGGTCCTTGTTCCAAACAGGAAGTGTGGGGACACTGATTTTTAAATTAGGTCAGTTCCTTCTGTTATGGAGCTGACAAGGACCACTCAGTACCAAGCTACTTATCATGGTTCCATAATACTGACCCTCTTACTTGATGATTACCACTCCAAATTACACTTTGTCTCACCCCTGGCTCAAAACAAAGAAATAAAACGACCTATGTCTGTTTCCCCCTAGATCTCCCATTCTCTAAGCATCTTTTAATGTCTAATATAGGCTGACCTTTTGTGACGGGCTTAGTTGCAAACTGTACTTCATATCTGTGACAGGGACTTGGAAATCCCTACCTTGTGTGCAGGACAGTGAGCAGATGCTGGTGGCCAGTAATGACCACTTTGGCGAAACTCCATCTCCACCAACAAACTCTTTGTACCATCATGCTGTGAAATGAGTTGGCAGGGAGAAGAAATAGTGAGTGATACAATCTGTTACTGAGTGTAGAGTGAATAAATGCTGTCACTTACCTAAGGCTAACATATCTTCAATATTATAGTCTTGAGCAGCAAATGGAAAATATGTACAACTTTGATCTAACATGGAAGAAATGTTCAGTACTGAAATAGTCTCATAGTTTGGAGCACTGAAAAGACCTAGTAGAGCTATTCTTCTCATTCATAGCAAAATATTCATCTCCTTTCATGCTTTACCTTTTTTTAAGACCAATTCTATTCCTTTGTGGATATAAGGAAAAAGCTCTTATAGACCTGAAGCTATAGCTGGTAATGAAAAAATCATAGATAGAACATTATCTGTACAAGAAATAGCAAAAGAATGGAGTTTCTGTATCATTTAATATTTGGGGGGAAAAGATAGGAAAAAAAAGTTATTTATATCTGTTGCACCTATGTACTCAAAAAGCAATCAAAGCAAAGTTGCTAGTCTCAAATATGCTTCTGTTTTTTTAGTGAATGTGACATAAGGTATATCCTATTCTTTGCTACCTAAGTAATATATCAAAAAACTCTCTACATGAAATAGTGACACTCATGCAGAACAAGAGAAGTAAGAGTGTTCAAAGTTCTAAGGAGGTGTTTTTTTTCATGTCTGCTATTGCTTTTCTTTCTTCTAGCTGCCTAGAACTGAACATCTGGTTGTCACTAACACATGAGAAATTAATTGCTTATTACTCCAGCTGTTATCTTTTGTTACTAGAAAAACTAAAAAATCATAAGGAATTCCCAATGGAAAAAAAGTTTGTCTAATTCAGTATGCAAAATACTTGACTTTAAAAATTACATTTGGACCCTTCTACAGTATTTCAGGCCTGTAAACCCTCCACCTTTTTATCAGTCCTAACAAATTCTAACTCATCTTTCCAAGCCAGTGTTCACTGAATATCTGGGCATAGGGTGCCTGTAGTAAAATCTTTTGATTTTCTCTAATCACAGTGCAGATGGAGAATACAGCAGCTTACCTCCAAAATTAATTCCCATTGCTCCCTGTTACAAAATTTCCTGTTGATATCTCCCACTGTTTTCTAAAATTGCACTTCACTATAATCTGACCTTAATAACTTTTAAGAAATTGTATTCACTTGCTCCTCTCTTGGGGCTTTTTCCAACGATAAATACCATGAAGTGCATGAGATGGTGCTGCTGCTTTACTTTCTCTAATGATTAGAAAGTATGATGCCAGTCATGATACATGAAAATAAATGGTTTCTAGTGTAGTCTTTCTTGAAACTCATGGTAGTCCAATTATGGAGTACAGCTTGACAATATGCTCTACAACTTCAATGAGGCCAGAGAAAGTCTATTCCTCTTGATCTGCAATTAACTCCCATTAGGGCAAAGTGCTCTTTAGGACAGTCTTATTTAGAAAAAAACTGTGTGTGCCATTTAAAATTAATTATCCATCAGTTGTTCAGCCAAATCATCCTTTCCTAGGGACTAACTGTTGGGATTCATAGTTTCTGGAAATCCACTTAAATAAGATTACAAATATGTTTTCTTTCACTAGTGCATGATTACAAAAACTGGCCTCCAAATACAAGAATACCAGACTTCAAGAAAATGTGGGCATGTGTAAGGAGAACAATGTTTAATACAAGCCTAGTACCTTGCAATACCTCCCTGCTCAAATTTCTCAGCCTACTTTTCTTACACCTGCCTTTTCCATAGGCAAGTTTAGAAATTCAACCCTAAAATAACATTTCGGCCCTGGAGATTGCTCCAATGAATACATCTTAAAATTACATTTGATTTTGCAAGCATATGTTATTTTTTCCATTTTCTTCTTTGCTGGGGATGGGAGCTTCTGGTGACTGTTGATTTTTCTCATCTACTCTGAGAAACCAGGGGGCTCTGTTACAGGGTGATGAAAACCACCTTTTCACTGAAAAAATAAGCAGTGACTTGGATTTAGATTTGGAGCAACACAAAGGTAACAAAACCCTAAATTCCTTTGGGGTCTTAAGGTTTGAACTACTTAACAGTGACCTGACAGGAGACTGCAAAAAATTAATTGTTTGCCTTCAGACTTTAATTTTCACTCCATGTAAATTTTAGTTCTTTTTTACTTGCACTAATAATTACAACGAAAAAATAAGATGACATATTATTTATAAGTTCAGCCAGTTTCTAACCACCAAAGAATAATATGGATGGTGGATAGGGGGTGAATCCTATGATTAAGTCTTTAGTCAGTGAAAATTAATAAAATTATTTATATTCAGTTCTCAGATATCCCAAGACAGTTTCAACCAAGTAATCTGTTCATATTTAAAGGAGAGAGAGAGTGACAGCTTACATACTTTTACTTTAGGAAGAAATACATCAGGAGTAAATTGATTCATGACCTCACTCTATCTTGGTGCAAAAAAATGAATGTCAAATTGAAATCTTCAGTGATTTTAGCAATAGGAAAACTACTAGCATAATGAATAAAAATTAAAAAAGGAACCTTGTCAGTATTAGAGGCACCTTCAATATGCTGATTCATAAGGATAACTTGATCAAGGTGTAAACTGCACGTGAGAACCTGGAGTCCTGAGAGAAAGCTTAAATGAAGGACAAAGCCACAGGACTGTTTTTGAAAAGAGTATTTCAGTTTATCACAATTCTCATGAAAGATTTTTTCCTTTCTCCAAGCAAGTGTTAGACTGCACTGAAGTCTGACGTGGACACATTAATAGCACTACATCCACATCAAAGTTAAAATGGTACATTTCAGTTAGAGGAGTAGGTTTATAGGTCCCTTTGGTCCTATAGTGGTATACATTTTCTTACTAGACTAAAAAGTCTTTGCAATGAAAGATCACCATAGCTTTGTGCAGCCAGCCAGCTAGTGGTGTTATTAAAAAACTTCTCCATGGTATTTTTTCACAATGACCACCACTGACGATCAGTACTCTGACACTTGGTTAAGAATGATAAACTTTTCCTTCTTATGTATTTTTTTCTTTAATTTTTTTTTTTTACTTTCTCTTTTATTTAGTTTTTGGTCTCCACTTTAGGTTCAAATTTAAGCCTTCTATAGAGTCCATGTCTTGCATTCTGAGTTTTAATCCTTAAGGAGATTTGACAGGGAGAATGGAGTGCATTGAATTGCTTAAATGGGAAGTGTAGAAACACTGATACAACTGTCTCATAAATCAGAAAGCTGTCAAATCAGCTGGAAACAGGTATGTGCAAGAACACTGTGAAGGTCTCAAAGGATGGATGGCATTGCTAGCCCCATATTTTTTTTTTTTTCAAAATGAAACAAACTGGAAATTGGGGGAAAAGGTATTTTGTGGCCTCTGATTTTGGTTGTTGCTTATATTCAGCCTTCCATCTCCAACTACTACTGTAAATTTATCACTAAAAGTCTCATTTGTCACTAAAGTAACTGTGGTTTCTTTATCAGAACTCAATAACCATGAAGACACTGGTGCTTTGGTCACCCAGAGAGAAGCTGTTTGTCCATAATTGGCTGTATAATCAATCCCTGATACAGTGTAGCCAAGTAACAAAAAAAAAAAAACCCAACAACTTGCCCCAGGTGACAGAGGGTCTGTGTCGTCAGAAACAATACTTTGAGACTCAGAAAGGGAGATAAGGACTACAGCTAGTGTTGCAAATATGTGGTGACTGTAGCAGGAGTTTGCTTATAGAGACTGAATGTAGTGTATGAAATTAATTTTTTCTGCCACCAAGAAAAAATTAGCTGAGTGTAACTATTGATGTACTTGGAGATATTTTGTGTTGTGCTGAGCATCTTCTGCCTAAGCAGTGATGCCAAGCATATTTGTACAGCTTCTTTCTGATGGCCCTTGCAAGGCAAAAGAATCCATTGCTACTGATCAGCCTGTGTGTATGGAAATCCACCTCGTTTCCATACAGCTAAGGAATGGATTTGTCTGGGTAGTGGAGAACTTTCACTGGAGCTATGAGGCTCAAAATGTCAGCAGTCTGATTGTCTTCACAGGTACCAATTGCTCCCAGTACTGGACAAAACCCAATGAGACCAGATGAAGTAGGACTTGTAGAACCAGGCAGAATGGATGCCAGCCTCTTCTGGTATATATATATATTGCTGCATGCTCAAATTGCCATAGGTGGACAGGGGTAGCTGCATGAGAAGTACTGGAGGAATAGCTTTTTTGTGTCAGATGATTTCTAAAGCTAAAGGAATAAATTATTAGTTCAGGGGATATTTAATAAAGACTTTAGATAGAACAGTGAAATAGGGATATCATAAAAGAGACTACATCTCAAACTCAGTGACAGAATCAATCTAACATTATAAAGATTCAGGCGGTGTTTGAAAATCTAGAAGACAAAAGATCAAATTTGTGAATGCTGGGTTTTCCAGGGGGAAATGGAAGAGAAAAGTGGCTGTCATTTTATAAATACCTTTTAAAGGAAATCTTTCCAATCAAATATGTGTATACCTCTTCTTGCAATTAAAAGGAAAACCCTTCTGATGACAAGTCATCAAGTGTAGTGATAGCAGACTTTCTGTCCCTCCAAAGTCTGGTGAAGGTTTTAAATTTGCCAGGAAAAAAAATACAGATTAGAAATATATCTGTGAAGTAGCAGGGGTTTATTGATATAATCTTACCAATGAACCGGCATTTTTACTACAGAATTACTTTTCTAGCAGCAACAGAAAACCACCAGTCTGCTCATATCAAATATCCTTTTTTTCTGCCATTTTTTTTAGTATGTCCTTGATGGATATGGCCAGACAATTTGTTTCTATACCATGCCAAAATCATGTGGTAGATTTAATACACTGTTTCCTAGGGTATTCCTGTGATTGTTCTCTGCAAAATTTTTGTATGAGCTTCACATAAGGCAAAGACTCAATATGCAAAGTAGGTGTGTTTTTTCTGTCTCCATTTTGCCTTGGCCCATTGGGATCACAGGGGCTCTAATGCAGAAATATCTCAAAAGGGGTGGTGAATAGAAAAATTAAAATTCTGCATTTTCTTTATCCTTTCTTCATGTCAGAAAGGCTAGGAGAAAACTGTGTGCCATCCTTAACTCGCATATACTAGTATATACATCCTTTTGGTGTTGCATTTTGGCATTCATGCTTTCTAAACATACTTTCTCATACAAACAAGTCTGGTTCTCTGAGTCTCAATTTAACAGGTATAAAATGCTGGGCTTTCTTTCAGCAGTGATTAGATGTGAGAAGCAGTCATCTGCTGTAAGAACCACGAAAATTGCAATTGCCATTGGATTTCCTCCACCTTAATGACACTATGTTGTGTGGCTGTCAGAAAGCTCAGGCACAGTGTTTCCAGCATTAGAGGCTCCTTCTGAGCAGGCTCAAATATGGACTTTTATTCTCTTTGTAACATATGAACAGTATAAAGAGCAAAGCATATATATTTAATTTTACTCTACTGGTTGTGAATGCAAAAATAGTAGCTTGATTTGAAAGGACCACCCTTAAAAACTCTTTCAAGACTAAAGTGTTCATACAAATCACTGTGTTAATTATATATCCTAAAAATTATGCAAATAATCTTTTTAGTGGTGAACTAATCAATGTTAATCACCTGAAAAAAATCTTCTAGGTGTTGTGTTTGTTGTTTTTTTTTTAACGTGTCAAAGTATTTAAAATTCTCATGGTGAGCTTACATTTTGATAGTTCTGTTTTATTTCATTTTAATAGTGACAGACGAATTCTCCCTGTGTTATTTTGGTGTTGAGAACCAGACACAGTAGTTGATCACACATGTAAACTTCTTACACTGGCTTCCAGATTCTTGCAAAAGTTTGTAAAATGATAATTTAGATTTCACAATTTATTGCTTCATTTTAGGTGCCTGTGGCAGAACTGAAACCAACCCAGTGGAAATGTAAAAAGGATCTCAACTAAGTGAGACACTCTCAAATGAAGCAGTTCTTTAGAGCTGTGGACAAAAATTGCTCTCTTATCTAAAACTGTGGTAAAAAAACCACAACATTTGATCCAAGATCAGAACTTTCTGTTTGTAAATTATTTGACACACTTATATCTTTCATTGTCCAAAAGATGTATTTATTTCAGATGCCTCCACTGGTGCAGGTTAGCACAAATCTAGAAAGTGAGGTGGCCAGCTCTATATCCTCAGTGCATCCTCCAGCTCTGCTATAGCAGCAGCCCCTGTGCTTTTAAGCACACCTCGACCCAGGAACCACACTGCTCCTGTTCAAGCTGGGGCTCCATATACCTGTACATCTGGTCCCCTGCTTGAACTAGAAAATTTTATAGTCACATGTGACTTCTGTCTGATGAACCACGAAGGCAGATACACTTTTAAAGGGGTGCACGGTTTGCTATGCAGGTGATTTTCCATTTAAAAGACACGTATCATTGGAGACAGGTACGCTGTGCTATAAATAAAGGAAATAAAATTTGCTTTTCATACTTTTAATGTCCTTTCATATTTCCTCTCAGTGATGGTTCATTGCTGGTGTGCAAGTGAAGACTGTGTTTTATACATACCTGGCCACATTACCACTGGTACAGGAAAGATTTATTAATATAAGCCTTGAGAACTTTTTTTAGTTAGTAGATTGTATTCAGTGCAGTTCCATGAGTTATTGTATTAGATACTACAGCTCTTCTTCATGCCTCAAACAAAATTTTTGTAGGATCCATTTCAACTTTTTGGAAAGCAGATTTATATCACACCAGACTAGCAACCTTTGGTGGTTAAAAAAAAAAAGTAGTTTATCTGAAATATTTCTAATCTTTTTATCTGAGATTCTGCTCAGCAAGGAGAATACCTTTGTCTGATTCACCCCTCATCAAAAGCAACAATGTGAATCTATAGGCTGGGTTTTATACCTGAAGATAAAGCAGAGCTGGTGACCTGGCAGAATCACTCAGGAATGAGAAATACTGGTAAATTCTAGAGAAAAAATCCTAACTGCCCACCGATGACTGACACAGCTGTTATTTTTGCAGATAACCATCTTATGGTACATGAAGCATTAGTCATATCTTTTAAATAATTCAAGAGAATATTAATATCCTCCAACTGCCTTGTACTTAAGAGTGACAGGTGTGTTTAAATTAACCTCTCAAAAAAACCTCCGGACTGTTCAAGGCATAAATTTACTTCAGAATGACCCCCTTTAAGTGCCTGCTTCTCCACTCCTTTTGACTCCAGTTAAAGGACTGATAGATTTTGCATGGCCAGACAAGGGAAAAGAGCTTTGTTTTCTTCCTAATATGTGTTGAAGGCAGTCTTTTAGTAGGAAAAGAACAGGATGAAATTTATTTCACAGACCACTTGTGTTAGTATGGAGTGGCAGAACTGGTAGTTACTGAGTGGCTGAAAAAAATGATTAGGATTTAGTCTGCCAGTAGCATTTGCTGGTCGCTTTCAAGGCACTTCTGTGACAAAGAATTGTTTTTTATCTAAGAAAAGAAATGTACTGATGGGGAGAGTGGGGTAAGAAGGACTCATTTTTCAAATGCTGTAAAGGAGCAGGATGGTGTCTTTTTCAGAGCAGATCTGTCAAGTCAGGTAAGCAAAGGAGAGGGACTGCGACTATAAGCTCACTGTTTGCAATCTTCTGCTTCTGTGCATAACATCCTCCAAGATTGTGCAGTGCCCAAATTTCTGTTAGGCACCTCTTTGCAGGATATGGGACATAAAGATGATCATGAACATTAGCTCAGATTTGGTGATGTGTGAATAGCGAATGTTCTGGTTGGTTGTATTTCCAGTCCTGTGTTTGTACAATTTCAATCTCTCTGGCCTTTGTTGCTATTGCAGCTGAACCAGTGGGTTGCTTTACCCAGCTGTCATGTTCTCTTTCTTATTTTTCATATTCTTATAACAGATAACATTTTTATAGTTAGCCTGAAATCTGAGGGATGGGAGTGTTGTTATATCTGCTTTCCACAGAGGTAAGTAAAACCCTAGATACCTTCCCTTTCTCAAACAGGAAAATAACCCCTCCTCTCTTAATCTCCTGTCACCTAAATAATAAGAAACATGGCTTTTCCTTGCTCATCATAAAGTAGCATTGTCAAGTGAAGTGGAATCCAAATATCCAGGTTACATTTGCTTCACAAAACCTTTTGCCAGGCATGAATTTGAGCAAAATTCTGAGCTCTTCACGTAGTTTGGGAGAGGAAAACTTTAAAGGGATCTCATAGCCGAGCACCCTCTCTGGAAAGTGTCTATGGATTTAAAATATACAAGTACAGCCATAATGATTTCCAAGGCCCACAAAACTTATCTCAGGCACAAACCTTTATACTGGAGGCCAAAGACCCCTGACACAGAAAATACTCGCGTCCCAGCCTGGATTGTTTTACAGTGGCACAACCTCTCGACGTGCTGCAGTGCTGAGTCTGGCTGCAGGGACCCTTCACCCCACAGGGGACAAGTGCCAACAGCTCCTTGGCAGCTGCACTTTGTGCCCGTGGCTCCAGGGCTGCAGAGTTTCATCAGGCCCTGGGAATGCAGCTGGGAGCTTCCAAAAGTCCCCAGTGTCCTTGCCTTGCTTTCCGACCTCTGGGGACTCAGCCTGAGGATCTTCTGCTTTGTGTCTCCGGGGTAATACTTTTATTTCCATTTAAACTGTGACTTTGGAAAAAGAAATGGTTTAACTGTCCCTTAAGGAACAGTGAATTCTTCTGCATTTGTTCTGTGTTCTGCTCTTTCAGGGAGAGAGGGAGAGCAGAAAGGAAGACATAGCAATTCTTTTCAGTAAAAGCTTTGTGGACAAATATTCTTTGTAGTTTGCATTAGGAAGTTCACTTTGGACATATGTTGGAGCTTGGGCAGGAGTCTAATGTGAATGACAGTGACAAACGGTGACAAGGAAAATTAGTATATATCTGCTATGGTGAGTGGCAAAAGTATTATTGCTCAGACTTATTTCTGCCTTTAAAAAATTCTTTATTTTTTAGACATACTTTTCCCACTGCAGTTGCAGCTGTCAGCATGGTCAAGGTTGGATTTACTAATTCATATCTTCCACTTGCACTCTGTAAAAATGCTTAACTGCCTATTGAAAAAACCTCCCTGTTCATATTTGCTTTTTAATTAGTTATACTACTAATAGTAAATTTAGTTCTTCATCTGCAATTCTTTGATCTGCCTATGACTGTATGTGGAATGAGGGGGAAAGTGAGAAGAAACACAAAGAAAAATTATAGCTGTTGTGGAAACATTTTTTTTATAAAGCTGGTTTCTGCCATGTAATTTCTTTGTTATAGCTGATAACTGACAAAATATTTTGTCTGCTTTGTATATTTTCTTGTTTCTTCTGTATCTCATTCTCTCTCTACTTGAGACAAATAACAGATGCCAGATTTTCTTAATTATTTTGTATCATAGGTTTGTGTAATGCTGAGTGGATAACACAAAGGGTTATTTCCAGATGCAGACTTTTGCATTTCAGGAGTCAAAGAGTGATTTATCCACTGCCAGGAGCTGATCTCTTTCCCATCTGTGGAAATACATAACTCAACCAGGTCCTAATGTCCCAGAGCAAACAGGAACCTGAGCGTAACAGAAAAATCTGCTGTTAAAAAAAAAAACCAACCCCACAGAAGACATACACTGCCTGTGGGACCACCCTTAGAGATGCAACTCTATCACACAAGCAGAGATGTCCAGACCAAAAAACCCTGTTTGAAATCGCAAAAAAGAACTGGTATGTCTAACTTCCTCTGTTTCAATCATACTTCCACACTGCTGTTGTATTTCCAAGCAAATGGTGCTTAATTTGGAAGTGGCTTTTATTTCACTGTGCCTAGATCCTCTCAGGGTCTGGTCTCAGAAAAGCTCGGAAAGAGACAAAATCCAGGTGGGCCTCCAGTCAAGACTGACTGTCTGAGAACACATGGTACATAATGTAACATATGAAGTAGAAGAATAAGCTGTTAGATGGAAAAGAAGGTGAAATTTCCCCTTCGGTTTAAAGATCAGGCTGACAAGGTAGTTTTGAAAATCCCCAAAAGGATGCACATTAATGAAGATACTTGAGTATTTGAGTTTTAAGTCATATTTTTTCCCCAGGTTCTTGGCATGAGAACATATATTTGTCTTTTAAACATCAGACTTTTATCCAGATACGTCCCTTTTAATCTGTTTTTGTCAGTGTGCTCAACTCTGACCATATCTGAAAAAAAAAACAATCCATCCTGATTTCTATTGAACCTTTTTTTAATAGTAAGGTCTGAAGACAAACTTCAAATGTGGAAATTTGGAGCTGGGTCTGGAAGTTGAAGATCAGAAGTTTAGTTCAGGAGTGATTTAGTTTTTTCACTATCTGTATTTGTGTGATATATTTCTGATTCTTGTTCTTTTAGCATGGTAACTTGGTTTAAAATGAAATCTTGGAAAGGCAGTCATTTTTTAAAGAGATTTCCTATTCTCAAGGAAAAAAACATCAGAAGTGAAGTCATCTTGCTTTGAAAGAACATTTTTGAACCAGTCTGCACATCAAGTTCATTAAGGAATTAGAACAGTTCTCAATCACTATTTTTGACATGGGTAATTCATGTTATGTCAGAGTCAACCCCCATGTCTACTAATTGGTTGGCTGTTCTTCATGTTCTATACACCAACAACTGTCGATGCAGCTTATTTTGAAAAAGAGAACAATTAGAGTGGACTTTTTGCAATGGCTTCTTGAAAAATGGTCAGTTCCAAATATCCCTTTTTCACTATCATTTATTTTATCTGTGAGTCAGCTTCAGAGAAATTTCCTAGATGTCAAAGTAAAACCACAAGGGTACTTATAAAAGAATACACGTTAAGAATGTCAAGAATAAAGTAGATCAGCTGAAAAGAAAAAATGTGTAATATGAAACTGGTAAAGCTCATCTAAATGAAGTCCACCTTGACATACTGCAATAGTAGCCATCTCTGAACTCAGCCATAGTAATACTTGGTAAGTTAGTAATACTAATAGAGCAAAGAACATGGAAAAAAAATCCCCTCTCTTAAACAAGGGAATTCCTTTAGCCTGATTTCCCTCTACTGACCATCTACTCATTCAGCTTGCCAGGCAGCCAAGTAGGATATAATCAACCTCATTTCCTGAAAATAGTTTTCTAACCAGTGGATGCTTGAATGGGTGTTAGAAATGGTTCATTATTCAGTCACACACCCAGACTGAGGTTACATCAGCAGTTTGGAGTATGATGTCCAATTGGGAGTCCTATCTATGGTAAAGTGGAATAGTCTGTATCTAAAGTATTTTCTTTTGCAAATGTTGAATTTCTATCATATAGCTTTGGAGTAATTTCTTTTTGTGAAATCTAACCTATCAAGTGCCCCTTAATGAGCTCAGAGTGCCATGGTGGTGTGATCCCAATGTCCCCATTAGATGTCCTCAGGCAGAGGCTGATTTTCATTCAGACCAATCTGCATACAGAGAGAGAGGGCTCCTTAACAGTCTGCCAGTTGTTCACATTAAATGTAGGAGAGATCTACTATGGAGTTCTACTCTCTCCTACATACTTAAGAAGAAATTGTTTAAAGGCACTATGTATGCAAGTCTAATTGACAAATGATGCAGATTGATTTTTGAGAGCATTTAAACAAATACCAAGCTTTAACCTGGATCCACTATAGTATCTACATGTTGTATAGTTACACACTTTGGGTGTACTTCAGGATATCCAAAATAAGTCTCTACTTAGGACATGTTGATTCAAAAAATATTGCAATTGTTATTGTGGAAATATCAGTCGCAAATGGAAAACAATTACTTCAGAGTTGTGTGATGGTCAATAGAAGATCACAATTACATCTGTAACTGGCTAGGACTTCAAGGGCATCAGAATAGAAATGTGTGCTCCTGTGCATACTGAAAAACACAGGGTATTACCACTGGGTCTGAATGAAAATCTCATCTACAAGTAACAGAATTCCTCAACAAAAATCAAAATTTAAAAAAAAGGAGTAGGAATGTCTGTTCCAGCGGGAACCAGCTGGTGCCTCAAACATTCTCAGTGTTTTTCTTCACATGCACATCAAAGGTCAGGAACAGACATCACTAATCTTGTAGTTGCGACTGCATGTGTCTACAATTCACTGGATTCAGTACTGCCCACCATCTCCCTAGCATTCTACTTCCAACCTATATTTAGTTCTTATCAGTGGATTACTGACTGTTTGTGATAACAATTTACTCCCAGAATTCATCAGATATATCAGTTAAGTTTCTTTTCCTTGACTCTGCTGTGCTTGTGAGTATGAACTGAGATACAAAGACGTTTTTTCTTGATTAATTTGATTTTGTAGCACTGAACGCTCAGAATTCCTCAGTATTGTGTTAGCAGACAAGATCAAGTATTGTTCTCCATTTTCTTGTTTGCCAGTTTTACTCAGATGCTCAAATGCTTCGTTGTATCAGTGTGAAAGTCTCTCCTCTAATTACCTAGTAATTCAACATGGTGTGTTGTCTTTCTTTATTCCCTTTTTAATAGTTTCATCAAGGCAACCCTGAAATCAGCTGATAAAGTATTTGTTTACTTCTGCTTTGATTATATGAACAACAAAACTTTTCATCTAAAAGCAGTTCATATTATAGTCTGCCAAATAGGAAACCTTTGACATTTTCCTAAAGCAAAATGTTCAAATAATTGCTTTTCTTTGATTAATCATCTAGGATTCTCACTGAAATACATATTATCTGAGATCAAGGCACATGGCTACACATATGTGTCTGTAGCATTATATAGTGCTTCCTTCTCCCTTCTTTATAAGATTGTTAATTTTTCCCTATCCAAACAGCTGTAGAGAACAGAGAACCTTCACTTTATTTTCTTTAACACAGACTTGCATATCTCAGTAATCTGGTGTGAGAGGCAGCCTGCTGCTCCAGGCATCAGGTGCTCCATCACCACTGAATGTGAGATCTGATGCCAGGACAGTTCATTTACCATGTAATCCCTGTGAGTGGAAGGAAGCACCCATTGCTAACTTGGGCCAAGAGGATTTTCACATTGTGCCTGAGACACGATGGGTAGAAAATGAGGAGAAAATGTGTGCGTTCAGATTTGGATATCGCTTGCAAGAGCTAAAGCAGTTTTAGTCTTTTTCAGTTTTGTTGTTGCTTGAAATATGAACAAGGAGAAAGAAAGAGCATTTTACAGACGAGTATTTCCTATCAGATTAGCCAGAGTAGGCTGCCACCAAAGCTCATTCTGAGTCAGGTCCAATAGATAAGGTAGGCCAGAGAGTTAGTGTTTAGTTTGTTGGATGAAAGGCTGTATAGACTTGTGCTGGCCTTCTGCATAATGTGAATTTCACAGATTATTATAGAAGAAACTTTTCTTCTAAACTTTCTTCTAAAACGTTTCTTCTAAACTTGAGCCAAGTGTGAAATTTCCAATTTTAACAAAACTTCTAACCAGCCCTACATGAAATTTTGAAAATTTTCGTTTCCTAGTCTCCTAAAAAAAACAAAAAAAAAACCCCAAAAAACAAACAACCCCCCCCCCCCCAAAACCAAACAAAACCCCAAAAGATATTTTTTTATTTTTTCAAAATAAGTGTGCATGCACATACACAGAGACAGAACTTGATTTACTTTAGTTATGTGTATTTTTGCAAAAGCTGTGGTTATCTCTGATGTATATGACATCCCAGCTCCCTAGACTTCACCTCCCTTGAACGGAGCAACTGTGTAGCTTTCTCTAGAGCTTGTTGCAAGATATTTGTGCATATGACAGTTTTAACATGCTTCCC
The DNA here is from genome assembly GCF_036169615.1 of Heliangelus exortis. Lineage (NCBI taxonomy): Eukaryota > Metazoa > Chordata > Aves > Apodiformes > Trochilidae > Heliangelus > Heliangelus exortis. Next base: position 63,471,773 of record NC_092424.1, read on the forward strand.
AGAAGGAATGTTTTTCATATACACGGGATGCAGAGACTACCCAACAGTTCCCTTCTTCGACAGTGGGCTGATGTTGTGGAAAATTGATTTCCAATTGGATTATCTCAGTTCTTCTGCTCTTATATTTTGGTTTCAGAATAGCAGCCCATGATTGAGAGTGAACATATATAGCAGCAAAGGAAGTAAAGCATGAAGGCGAGAGGGCAGGTGGTAGGAGATGAGATGGAAACAGTGAGGTACAGGCAACAGTACACATAGAATTTTACAAACAGGTAAGTCTGGAGATAGTACACAATCTCAGGATCTTTGTATATAATACAAGACAAAATTCAGACAAGAATATTTTCTTCAGTTTTCACTTCTTATATATCCTAACTGAACCTTTATTATTTTATTACTTTTTGAATAATAATACATGGGAATGCAATTCTGACTTGGCAACAGTGATTAGCTCTTTGCTATGGGTATTCAGCTGAGATGATCTCTCACATCTCAAGCAAGGAACATAGCTGTCAAAATGCAGATGACCCAAAATATTTAACTGTTCATGTTAAATGCAACTGCTCCAGCAGAAGAGAAAGAACTAATTCGGAAGGATGAGGATTTTGCCTTAGTATCACACATCCTATCACCCTTTTCTAATCACCAAACTATTCTGGAGATCATTTTTTCTTAATGTGAGTGTGATTCCACAGAATATTTTGGTATTTTTGAAAGAGATTTTTTTAAGGAATAAAAATTTTTATATAATGCCTTAGTGAGGAGGACCTTCTGAAGGACAGGCTAAAGAAGTAATTAGGGGGGTTAGGAGGATTATCGGAAAAGCATTGACTAATGAGCATCAAATAATCAAAACTTGTCAGTGCAAAAGATCTTGTTAGCAGAGTTGAAGAAGAAAGGGTATAGAGCAGTATTGTATTTTTTTTTATTTCTAAGACTAGAAAAAGCTAACATTTTCAGGCTTGCAGCAGTTTTGAGTTGTGTTAGAGTTAAGGGAAAGGAAAAATTGACTGTAAACTGTTCAGTAGCAGTTCACTTCTCCATCTTGCGTGATAGGTAAATGGATTCATTTCCTTATACTTTGCCACAGATCCAGGTGCATATATCTCCTGAGGGGAAGATGGGACTTGCAAATGCCAGGCCATGTAGTGGAGACAAGATGACTACAGGTTTCCTGCTACGAACAGTTTAAGATGGTTTCTGATTTCATGTGATGATGTGATGATGACATTAATGTAGATGTGTGCTGACCTAAGGCCACTTTTTTACTAATTTCATTTTTTGCCCACATAATTCTAAACTGTGAAATTGCAACCAATGCAATGAAAAGATTGCTAAAGCTTTTAAATAATTTTTCTTGTTTAAACTGTTAACATTTTTCTTCCTCTAAATTCTTTGCTATCTACTTATTCTCAGTTTTGTATAATCTTGTTTAAAATCACAGATTTTTTGAGCTGTTTAGTTGTTTTCATCAACCACACCTAGACAAAATCTCATCCGCTTCATATTTTTTTGTATTACCTTTTGCATTACCTCATTCATTTAGACTAGAACTATCCACTATTTACTATATCAGCTGTTACCATTTAAATTATTCAGTGCTCAGTAATGCTTGGGTGAAGTGTAGATTCACTTCATTCACTTCAGTGTGATAACTGCAGCAAATCAGAGGATTACCAAAAAAAGTCCAAACTGAAGAAGTTACCTATTTCATGGGCTTCAGGTGGTGTATTAATTGGCTCTGAACTGTGACAAAGGATCCAAGTGGAGAAAATCACCTAATTTACCCTCCCCCTTAGTCAGTGGTAAGCTTCACAGGACCCTCCCTGAACCAAATAAGGCCAGGAAGAATGTGCTAACCACTGAGTGTGCTAAGAATAAAGTTGAGCCAGGATGGATAAGGTTACTTTGAACTCTATATTATATGTTTCCTGACATACCCTCCAAAGAACTGCTATTATGCTCTCAAGGCTGCAGGAACATTAAACAAGTTCTTTCCCACTTCTGCTTTTTGCTGCCTTTCCATGCATTCCTGTCCTGTTTAGAGCTGGGCCTTTTTACTTTTTATATGTAGTGTGCATGATTCTCAGGGTATTTGAAAAAACATGCTGAAGATTGACTGTAAGGCATGGCTATTTTTGTTAGAAGGTGATACTTTAGACTGAGCTTGAAGTGTTGCCTCTGGAAGGCCTTAGGTTGCTCTGGGAGAGCGTGAGACTGGCGAGGAAACAGAAAGTTTAAGAGGGCCACAAAAGAAGATTAAGCAGAATTAGAAAAAGCAGAGGACCTCCCTCCTCTTTCTGCAGCTCCTGCAAGAGCCAGACACCCAGAAGTATTATTTAAGCTGCCACAGTAGATCTTGACCTTTTTGACAGAGTATCTCTTACCATCATCATCATGGCCGAGGTTACAACAGAAGGTATGGTAACTATTTTCAAATATAATTAACTAAAAATTATATATACTTTGACAGTGTAATTGAGCTAGCATGTCAATATGATTTATTGCTCTTACCAAATAACTCCTTCACTTCAGGATAATTTCATTTTGTTTGTTGAATTGCTTTCCATTTTTGCATTTTTATTTCCTTCTTTATTTAACCCCTGTTTATACCAGTTACTTAAGCTAGATCTAAGTACACCTCTAAAAATAGACTTAGTCTCATTTGTAGAACAACATTGCTTTATCTGGCTATGTTATAGTGTTTAAAAGATGGGGAACATCTGAATGTCGTGTGGTCCCACCCTCAACCTTTGCTCAGGTACAGCTTTGTACAGGTACAGCCTTTCTAGCTGGAGATTTGCCAGAGTCCAAATAGCTTACTTTGTTGGCCCTGATTTTTCCATCAGGGGCATAAGGTACTGTGAACAGTACATGAAGTTACTGTAGGTTAAAATCTATCAACTCTGCAACCCTTTTTGAGGTAAACTTCTAAAGGAGTCAGTAAAATATGTGCTGAAATAAGTATGTCAAAGCTAGGCCTTCAGGAGTGAAAAGCAATTGTATTACACAATAAATACATATTCTAAAATATGAATATTTCATGTACTTTAATATTTCCTGACCATTCATATTTAAATAACATTTTAGGTTCATAAAATTATTTTATCAGCCACACTGAGACATGGGATATATGTAAAATGCAACCTTCTTTAATACTGAATATTTTAGTTGAATTTCATTCCAACCTTTTTTTTCAATATAGATTACTCCACTGTTTATCTGAATCTAATAATGACACTACAAAGAAAAAACCTTTTGAACAGTCTCCTGAGAATTATTTTTATCATGCTTGTCAAGGCTATCTGACATTTCAGTGTATGAAAGTTGTACTTTTCATCTTTCATTTTTCACTGTTAATATTTGTAAGAGGATCTGCATTAAGCACTATTAGAGTGAGCCCATTATCTTCTAAAAGACTGATGTTAGGACTATTGCAAATTGTGCAGTCCTTTCCTGATGTCTGGTTAACCAAGGCAAGGAGACAATGTGCGTATGATTTTTTAATCACCAGCTGGCATGGATCTATAATTCACTTCTGGCAACAAGTACTGCCAAAACAGGTGGCTCAGCCTGACAGCTCTAGCCCAAATGCTAGCACTAGTTTATTTGGATAGTGTTAACCAGGCTTGTTGGAAACGTTGGTTCTTTTGTAGCTGCTACCAGGGAAATCTCTGAAATTGTATTTTGTCTTCCAAAATGCTTACATTAATATGGTCAGTGTCAGAGAGGCAGTATGGAAGTACTTCTTGCAAAGTTCTCCAAGCAAAACCAAAATCCAAATTAGCAACAGTTTTAATCCAAAATTAGTGTCAAACATAAGAGCTTTTCAATTTGGAAGTAAGGTTTTAGTCATTTAGCTTTTTAGGGAAAGACAATAAAACCTCTCAAAATAAAATAGAAGTAAAACTAAGAGTCTGAATTGTTTGCATAGCACTGTATATTGTTTTTACAGGTGTTCCTTGGCTGTAATATTGTGTATGTGTCTTCTCTGTTTCTTTCTGTGCGAAGTAACAGACTTGGGGTGATAAGGGCCATCAGCTCCACAGTAACCTGTCCTTCAGCATGACATGTATATAAGCCAAATAATTAGTTGAGTTTAATTTATTTTAGTTTAGTTTTGTTTTCTTATATTTGGAATGGACTTATGTTGATCAGCTGAACTTTGGCTCCACAAGAGGAAAATTTTACTTATGACAGAAAACTAAGAATTCTGCCTGGGGCTAATGTTTTAGTGCAAGGTTTTTTCCTCTGGGGTTACTGCTGACAGTCACAAGACAGTCTGAAAGTTCAAATCTAAGCTTCAACAAAATATTCTGTACAAATTAAAAAAAAATAAATTAAGTACCTCTTGCTTCACACAATTCCTTTTTGATTTTATTTTGTTTCGTGCTACAGCTCAGCCCATGATTTGCTGGAGTCTTTGTGATGTTATTGGGATTAGAGTAGTGTGTCCTTGTGGTGGGCATTCTTAACTCTATTTTACACTGTCAGCCATACATCTGCTACCTTGTTGGGGTCCTTGTCTTTTGGGGTACCACTCTGACACATCAGAGACCATGGCACTACAACGATGCAGGTTTCAACACTGCCATGGCTAGTCTAGCTGCTGGTTTAGAGAGATGGTCCAGAGTGATACTGTTGGTACCCATCCCAAGGTATCTTTTTATGACATCCTATGTCAATATGATTATATATGCAGAGATAGAAGCAGAGGACCAATGGAGTGCTCTTTCAAGTCAACATCACAAGAAAAACAATGAGACTGAGTAGCTTAAAAGTGTAATGACCAAGCAGTGACCCTGTCCTGTCTGCTTTCATTGCTAGCTGCACACACTGCCTATTAGTTTCCAAAGCTACAAATCATTAGTTGTGGAAATACTCGTGAAGCATATTCACTGAAAGACAAAAGCAGAACTCTGAAGACAGAAGTTTATTAATGTCCTTAGAAAGTTGGCAGAACCTAGATCTACTGCTGGCAAATATTTTGGAGAAGATTCCAAAGGATTATCTTCAACATCCTCATATTACATGTAGTTGCAACCACAGAACTATACTATTAATATGTGGAAGTCCTTAAAACTGTATAATAAAATATCTCAGTGCAGATACTAGGTACTCTGTCTTTGCAACAGTCAACATATAATTAATATTATTAATCATCATCATAATCCTTCTCATTTTATTATTGTATTATTATTACTCCTACTGCTACTACTACTATTACTTTAACATTTCAGATGTAACTGAGTATTCTGTAATAACCAGGGACCTTACTGTGATCCACTTAAGTGGTTGCCTAGAACTTCGTGGGTATCTAACTGTGCTACTCTACTGTGGTTTTGAACATGGGCACTGGAGTGGACTCAGTTGCAGATGTAATTAGAGATGCCCCCACTGAAATAGGAAAACAAAAAAGCTTGGCACCTCTGAAAAATGACTTCTACCAATGTACAGCTTGATCTGCATTTGCACAATAGCTCTGGCAGCAGCTCTATAGTTGGTCCTTTCTAGTCCAACCTACTGCTGGTCACCATGCAGGGTTGGTGGCTGTCCCCTGGCACTTTGTGATCCCATGCAGGGAAGAATGAACAGATACTCAGCTCTGCCTGCTGCAATACATTGGAGAGTGCACTGATCTAAGCTGGGGAGGTGAGGAGAGGAGAAAGACAAGTTTTCTATTCCAGCTGTTTGTCTGCCACAACTTATTTCCCCCGTGGAGCAAGAGAGAAGCAGGAGTCAAAGAGAAATGAGACAATGAGTCACAGTTTGGTCCTCATTTTGCTGCTGAAAGCAGTGCAACTACACATTTCCTCTGTCTTGGAGCAGGCTGCAAGGAGAGAGGCTAAGCCTCAAGGCCACACACAACTTGTCAGTGATAAAATCAAAATTAGCTTCTGGATTTCAGTCCTTTTCTCAGGCTATTTGATAACTACAAGAGGTTTTTAAGATGTAAGCCATTTCAAAAGGTAGATTTAACAGGATCTGTGTACTTGAAGATTAATATATGTGAAACTGATAGTGTATGAGAAATAACCCACAACAGCCAGAGGGTAAAATCATAATGGCTTAACAGATTTGATGGCCAGAAGCTAACAGCAGTCTCCAGTTGGTGAAAACTTTTGCAAAGTCACACTAGAGGCAAGAGGGAGATAGCTGCTTCTCATGGTAATTCATGAGTTGCTGCTAGAGGTGCTAGTTGTGTTGACTGAAAAAGGGGCCTAGATGAATAAATTAGATTAGGTGATCCATTTTGATGGCTAAAGGCATACGAGGTGTTTCCTAGCCCTCAGGTAAACTGCTGTTTAAGCACTGAGTTAGGAAGTTTCTGTAGAATTTATTTGCAACAAGGGAATTTGCAAAATAAAAAGTTTTCTTTTTCTGGCTTTCATTGTTGACAAGGAAGCAGATAGTATGCCTTTAGCAGTGGGTTAGGAAAATACAACTTTGGCAATGATTTTTGAAGGAATCATTCTGTTTTTCTTCACAAAGTCCAGGTACAGTATAAAGCATAATTAATGGGAGAGAAGAAAAGTCAGAAAAAACAGGATTGCCTGCAAACTAGTAAGTCTTTGGGGTCTAAATTCTCAGTGAAGTTCCTGAAAACTTGGATTCCTCTGTGCCTGTGGACTTGGTCAACTGAGCTGGTTAGTTTGGCTTCATCCTGCTTCTTTCACCTAGACTATTGAGCCAAGCAAGAGAGAGGCCTTATTTGTTAGCTTAAGTTTTAGGTTTCAGAATGTGTTTGTAGTGTTACTCACAGCTGGTGCAGCATCTATACAAGTTCAGTTGATATAGAGAAACTCTAACATATTGTTTATTACATAGCTCCTTAGAAAGCCAACCACCTACTGACTGCAGAAAAATTTAAAACCCACCAAAGATTTAAGCTTGTGTGTTGTGTTGCTAGTCCATGAAGGGCTAAAAATCCATTAATTCATGTTCACATTTGTGTAAACAGCTGGACTGTAGGCCTGAGCATTTATTCAATTTTTTTAAAAAAAGAAACTTGACCCCAGGAGTATTTGGAAAATATTTTCAAGTTACTCCTATAATGAGAAATACCTATAAAAGCGTAGTGGCTTTTTC